>NC_135888.1:63084541-63343117 GCF_964194155.1 Cetorhinus maximus | reverse complement strand
GCCATTACATTTTTTATGCTTTAACCATTATTTATGCATTGCCTACGAATTAATATTTTGTTCAGATTTGCCCCTGATGTGACATTCCAAAATTATGTTAAATGCAGATGGAGATAGGATCATTGTACAACTAACTGACCATAAGGAAGATGGAGATAGAATTGTAATTAAACATGAGGAATGAAATTGAGCTTACAAAGTACAAGATAAATCAGCACTAAGCCAGGGGTACCAGATATGCTGGATCACAGTAGAATATATAGAAAATGTATGCATTGGTACCAAACAGCTGCCCTTCATAATCCTGCTGCAATTGATTAGGCAGCTCCTTTCATAAATTGACCTTTGACATGGATGAGGCAGGGACAACCTGTTGAGTAGTATGTGGTAATATTAATGAAGTAGGGTATATGTTGCAATCTATCTTTCTGTGAGATAAATTAAACTGGATGAATTAATGAACCTGGATCGATGAATGTTCGGAAATATCCGGAAATAAAATTACTAAATTTCATGTTGGCAAACTTGTGAGGAAGAAAAGGTAAAGAAAATAAATTTAAGAGATTATTTATTGATCAACATGTCAAAAACAATGTTAGCAGCAAATATCAGATCACGATAGTTTTCAAGACAATTTTAGGATTTCGTGAAAGGAAGGCAGTTGATTCAAGCTTGAAACCCACTGACTGTTCTGTCAGAACCAAAGCCTACTAAAAACGGCCTTCACAAAAGGCAGTAGATTCAAAATATATCAACTGGGTAGGAGTTGATATTTCCAGGCTGACCAGATGTACTGGGAGGGAAGAGTGAATGCTGAAGAGGACTGAGGAAACTGAATAATCCTTCAATATCAGCACGGTAAATGAAGATATTCAACTTGTGAGTGTTTGGAGAATTTATTTTTAGACATGAATCTTAATAGAAATGAAGCAGTCTTACTGATAACTGGAGTTGGATGAAACGTTAAATTTTGCTTGGAAAAGAAACTCAGAAAGATTTTAAAGGAACTATTCATCAAACTGATCAATATAATTTTAGAAACCAGGATTACATTTTATTTAACTTCAGCCTGTTGAAAAGATCGCCTGAAGGATTTCCCAGATTAGAGGTAGGATTAGGGCCTGCCCAGCGTGAAACACGGCTCCGCACTGGCCGGGAAAGGCTGAGCGGGGGCGGGCTCCGTCAGCCGCCAGGTACAATGGCGACCTGGTGGCCGGTGTAAAAGTGGCCCAGGCAGCCCCTGGAAGGCTGCAACGGAAGGACATCTCCTGTACTCTCATTATGGATTTGAGTACGGTTGGACATGGGAGGACAGGTCAGGTGAGCACTCGACCTCCGCTTTTCTGATGAATGCCTTGCTGTCCTCCTGGAGGAGGTTGCAGCCAGGAGGGCCACCCTTGGCCCCAGAGATGGGAGGAGGAGGCCACCACACCTCACAAAGAGGGCATGGGAAGAGGTTGTAGCAATGGTGAGCAACCATGATGTGGTACGGCGCACCTGGGTCCAGTGCCGGAAGTGCTTCAATGACCTGCTGCGCTCAAGAAGGGTGAGTACCATGTTGGCATGGGCATGGGTCAGTGTGCAGAAGTGTTAAGGTGTGGCCGTCCCCCTGTGGATCTCAGGGTTGCTAGAGTCTGAGTGCCAACTGTCAACCACGTCGGAGCTGGCCAAGGGTGTGAGCCCTGGCTGCTTGGACTGAGTGCCTTGCGGTTTGAGGGCCACGACTTGGATGTGTCCTTCTAGGTTCTTCAGCTAGGGTTGGCCAGGCTGCAATGGAGCTGCAGATACAGAGTGGACTAATCAATGCTCCTCTGGTGTTTCGGGAAAAGACGGCCCACAACAATATCGAAAGGTCGTGGACCGGCGGAGGCCCCGCTAGTCCCCTAATCATGTCCTGACCTGAGCAAGAGGCCCTGGAGCTCTACCGGGCGTGGAGAGGTGGGTTGTCAGACAAAGTTAAGAGTGCAGTGCACAGGGGTGAAACTTTTGGTTTGTGCAACCATTCTAGTGTAGTCTCTTCATTGATGTGAGTCGCGAACCTGGAGTCCCCATTGATCATTGGAAAACGAAGGCACCGTGATGCAGACCTCCATGGTCTCACATCAGGGTTCCTAGCATACACAGTTACAATGTGTTGACTTTAACTAATGACATGTCCTTGTTCTTCCTTTTGGGTTCGCCAGCAGGCGTGCGCTCTGCGAACCCCGAAGAAGGGTGACCCCTGACATCGTAGGACCACCAAGCTTCTGTTGCACCTGCATCACACACGCTCTCTAAAGCAGGCAGCAGCACATATAGAAGCACCTCAGTGGGCATTAGTTCGGCGGCTAGTATCTCGGTGCACATTGGTGAGGGCACTTCACACTCGCTTGAGGTGCAGGCGGAGGCAGAGAGTGCCCAAGGGGCTGGCAGTCAGAGGACTATTGGGGACCAGGATGGTGCTCAGTTGAAGGCTGATGATGAGCCTCTGGAATTGTCCATTAGGTGGCAGATGCTGAATCCAGCGAGATGTGCGGGAGGATCTGGCGGAGATCCATGAGGGTATGCGTGCCATGGTCTCTGTTATGGAGGAGTCCATGCGGAGCATAAACACTGTGTTGACTGTCATGGCTGAGTGCAATGCCTTCTCCATTGAGAGAGTGGCGACTCTCATGGAGAGGCAGCTCCAGGAGCAGAATCAGGGGCTCCTGGGGTTGTGCTCGGACCTGCAAGCCCTTACACAGGCAATGACCTCAGGTTGTCAGTGTCTGTGTGGGAGATGGATGAGGCACCCAGCATCCCAGCTAGGTGCCCGTCCATCAATGGTGAGCAGGGATTCCAGAGTGACCTCATGCTGGCGCACGAGCTGCCTGTCGCCTCTGCAGGATCCTCTCATGGCGCTCTGGATGATGGCAGCAGCTCCTCCGCCCCTCTGCCAGTGACGCCCAGCTGGCATCTGATGAGGCTGCGGCGAATGGGGAGATGCCAGCTGTGGCACAGGCTGCTCCCAGCCCCAGGTGGGACCATCACATGCTCCACTGGCCAGAGGACGACTGCCAAGGTAATCAAGGCCAGGAGGGTCAGCAGGCTGTCTCCAATGCCGGTGCCTTTAAGTGGGGAGCACCTAGACATAGCACTCGCAAGCATAAACGTAAAGGCACCATGAGCACAAGAGGGACAGGTCACGGGTGATTTTATATTCATTTATGTTTAATTAATGTATACTGGTCTGGGAATTAAGACCGGAGAAGTTGATGTAAATATTATTGAACTATCAGTGTGAGACAAATTGTGTTTTTGCCATCATGGCCTGAGTATGCTTCACTTTTTTATTTCATTGGTGCAGGAAATGCAGAATGTAATGCTGGACCTAGGTGGCTCTGAGCTTTATTACACAGGCATTGAGAGTTCTATGTGTTCAAATGAAAGGGTCCTTTCAGACATCCAGGATGGAGGCAGCAGCCCTGGCATGCGGTTGAAGCTGATCTTTGGTAGCCTAGCTGAAGGATCGTTGGATCAAGGCGTCCCTGGTGTCCGTCTCCCTGCAGATTACTGAGGTCTGGATACATGCGGTCAGCATTCTCCTCACCATGCTCATCTTCGGACTGACTGCTGGACTCTTCATCTGTGGCCTGTGCAGCAGCGTCAAGATCCTCTTCCTCCAGTGGATCCCTCCTTGGCAGTGCCAGATTGTGGAGAGTGCAGCATGCAATCACTCTCAGTGACACCTGCTCTGAGAGATATTGTAGTGCTCCCACTGAACAGTCTAGGCATCGGAAGCGCATCTTGAGAAGACCTATGGTCCTCTCTACCACCGCCCTTGGGGAGGCATGACTCGTATTGAAACACTTCTCTACCTCTGTTCCTGGATTGTGGAGAGGCGTCATGAGCCACGTCTTCAATGGATAGCCCTTGTCACCCAGCAGCCATCCATTCAGTCGGGCTGGAGTGCTGAAAAGCCTCGGCACCTGGGAGTATCTGAGGATGTTATCATCATGGAGCTGCCAGGGTACCTTGCAAAATCTGCATCCTGTGGTCACACACTATCCCTTCCTGTTGACGAAGGCACCTGGCTGACCTGCTGATGCCCTGATGGACACGTGTGCAGCCGATGGCACCTTTGGATGTGGGGAACCCAGCAAACGCTGCAAAGCCCCTGGCTCGCTTTTCCTGGCTGGCCTCATCCGTACGGTAAAGAATAAAGGTCAGTACCCACCTGAGCAGAGCTTCTGTCACCTGCTTGACACAACTGTGGACAGCTGATTGGGAGACTCCACACACACCTCCCACTTACCCCTGGAAAGAGCCCGAGGCATAGAAGTTGAGGGCCACTGTGACCTTCAGAGCCACTGACATGAGGTGTCCACCCACACAGTCGGAGCTTATCTCAGGCCTAATCATCTGACAAGTGGAGGTCGTGCTCTCCTTTAAGAGGCGGAGCCTCCTTCGGCATTACACCTCAGACAAATTGAGGTAGCTGCATCGCTGCCTGTAAACCTTGGCAGCAGGATAGTGGCGTCATCAATGGCCTCCTCCGCCTTGGACTTCCTGCTGATCGTGCGCCCCTTGTGCCTGCACCTTCCTTCCTCCCACAAGCCCATCCCCTGGAAGCTGCATTGGGACACCGGGCCTCCTCTCCCTTCTGCCCCTCTCTTCCTCCTCAGATGAGGTGCCTCCAATGGAGACCGCAGTCCCCATTACCAGGGTAACGGTAGGCTGTCTGATACCTGGAAGGGTCCACACGTCTGAATCCTCCGGGGGCCTGGCAGATGCCAATAAGTCCTGAAATGAAGCCTGGAAATGCTAAGAATGAAGCCCCGAACAGAGATGAGGCTGCCAAGTACTAATAAGCAACTAGCAGCAAACTATCTTCAAAGCTCCTCACTATTCACACTGGCAATGCTGCTGACCCTTTTAATCCTGCCTGTGGATGAGGTTTTTGAAAATGTCGGCTAGCCGCCTGCCCGTTTTGCCCATGCGACAAGCACGAAATCGCACGGGCAAGGAAAAATTGCCGTCAGTTAGACTGATAAGGGCCTTAAGTGGCCTCTTAATTAATGGCGGGCGTTGCTCTGGCACCCGCGCACACCTGCTGTTCGAAATACCGCATGAGTGTGCGATAACATTGGGATGCTCACCTGACCTCATCATGTGCAATTTTACACACAATTGGGTCAGGTGTGCACCCGCACCCGGGATGTAAAATTCTGCCCCTGCATCTGATAATACGGGTAACAGGCATTGGACATACTTTAGTATATTATGTGTGCACCATTATATTAGCAGCCTCAGAAATGTTTGCTGGGAGGATTATTATAGTGAGAATCCCGCAGCCTTTGTTTGCTTACCTTGACATAAAATTGCTGAATGATGAAATTCTTAAGAACTAAAATAATACCCATCAAAGTTGTTGTAATTCCTGAAGAACAGATCACAATAGTCTATCATTGCTTTAATACAGGTAAGTTGTTATGTATAATATAAAATCTTATATTATTTCTGAAAATTATTGTGCTCTCAATTTTTTTGTAGATGGCAGAAGGTATACCATGCACTCATGAAGACATCATAAAATTTCTTGAAGATACACGTGTTGAATTGGAAGAAAAGTTAAATGAGTTGGAGATGTTGTCAGGTGCAGTTTGTTACTGCCTATGATTAGATTTTAGAATATTTTATAAGAAATATAGTGAGATCCACATCCATACTTTGATGAGTTTCCAGAGTTTGAGATAAGAGTTCTGGGAACATTGAAGTGAGAGGTTCAGGGAATGATTCAGGACCCAAGGTGTGACATCACTGAGGAAGAGCTCCTCTGGTTAGTCATACTAAGAAGGGAGTTCACAAGGTCTAAACGCATTGGAAGCAACCCTGAAATTGGGAGGTATTAGTTGGCAAACTTCTTCAAAATGCAGGGTCACATTAATAGTACATGTGTAGCTATGAATACTCTTAAAAACAAACCCACTGGTAGGCTTTCATTCCATTGAATTTCGATAGCTGGCCAGTGCATGCTCTTGGTGAGAGAGTAGGTTGTGTTTGGTCTTCTTGCTAGTCTTATTCTGCATGTTATTCCACTCAGTGGAACAAAGTTGCACACTGTTGCTCCACAGTTGGGATCTGGTGTCTTGAGCAACATTCTTTGAACCAGCAATACCTCAAAACAGATTCATTGATCATCTTACTTATTGATTGTTGGACCTTACTGTAAACAAATTAGCTGTAAGGTTTTCCCATATAATAATGACAGGACTATAACAGTCAATATTTGGCTGTGAATTATGTTTGGATATCCTGAGGATGTGCAAGTGGAAATTCTTTATTTCTGCAAAGCAACAGTGGTTTGAACTGTAAAATGTATTCCAGTGCCTGTATTGAGTTTAGCAATAGCACCACCAAGTGATGGAAGTCAAGAATTACAGCAGTATAACCATACTTTGTACTTTTAATTCAATTTACAATTGTATGTATTATAGTAACATGGGGAAACATCTACTGTGCATGTGATGACTCATATCATGGCATTACTACACTTAATCACAAAGCCCTTGGAAAATATTCCATGTCACATTTACAGCTGATTAGTTCATGGACAAATTTATTTCATCACTCTGTTGCCTTTAACTAGTACTTTTAAAAAATCTATAATTTTCCTTCTTGCTATGCATTACACTATTACCCAGACTTCTATCCTGCCCTCTTGTCATCTTTTAATTGAGGGAAGTATTTATGTAACTACCACCATTTTAATATTCTTCTAGGTCAGCACCATGTTGCACTGGCTTCACCTGATGCCTACCTTTTTCATTCCATGTGATGTGCTCCTGTTCCAATTAGCTCTCTTTCGTCACTTAAATTTTAACCTTTTTTTATTTAAGTGGCTGAAACACTGATGAATAGTAAAGGCTAGAGCATAGCACATTCATAGTCAATTGATGGAATAAATATTAAAGGGAACAAATTTAAACTCGGTCTAAATCTGCATAAATCACTCAATGCACGGTTTTCAAACACCTGATTTTTACATTGTTGAACCTGTCTGTATTTCTGGATTCAGCTTATCTCATACTGTGGTTGTGACCCAAACATGATGAATAACTTCTTGGTGTTCGCCCATTAGGGAACTGAATTCACATGCTGCTTAAAGGCCTCAGGAATATTTCACAATGTCCTTGTATCAACTTATGGCAATAACAGGACACTACTGTTTGAAGAAAAAGCTAAGAAATGTTTGTGTAACAATTGGTTTGTCGTGTCAAGGGCAGCAGCATTGTGCAGAGAACGTGGATTTAGTGCTGGGTAAAGTTCAATAACACCAACAGGAGTGGAAATGTAAGGGATCACACTGACATCAGTTATACAGTGCAATAAAAACTAAATGATCCTTTCTTATATTATTCTTATGCTATTTATCTAACTTGCTCCAATTTTCCATTACACTTCCTACCACTCTTTCCTAACACCACCTCTATCAATGAATCTCTGTTGTATCTGCTGACCTTCATGTATAGCAGTTACATAATGTTTTATTCTGTCATCTGAAACTCACAAATAACCACCTGTTAAATAGGTTTTGTTGTACGTGATATCACCAACATCAGTTGTTCAATGCTCTACTTTTGAATGATAGAAAGTATACAACAAGGGCAAGGATTAAAACAAGGAGAAAAAAAACAAAAATACCTAGAAAAACTCAGCAGGTCTGACAGCATCTGCGGAGAGGGATACAGTTGACGTTTCGAGTCCGTATGACCCTTCATCAGAATAAGACATATAGAAATAAGATGAAATATAAGCTGCTAGAAGGAGGTGGGACAGGAGAGTTCGATAGGGGGCTAGTGATAGGTGGAGGCCAAGAAGAGACTGCCAAAGATGCCATAGACAAAAGGACAAAGGGGTGTTGACGGTGGTGATATTATCTAAAGGATGTGCTAAAGGACATTAAGGGAATCAAGCAGTGGCAGATGGCCCTTGTGCGGGTGGGGTGAGGGGAAGGGATCGAAATGGGCTAAAAGGTGGACATGAAACAATAGATTGAAATAAATTTAAAAATAGGAGGGAAGAGAAAAAAATTGTTGTAAAAAAAATTTATAAATTATTGGAAAAAGGAGGATCAGAAAGAGGGTGGGGATGGAGGAGAGAGTTCATGATCTGAAATTGTTGAACACAATATTAAGTCCGGAAGGCTGTAGAGTGCCTAGTCAGAAAATAAGGTGCTGTTCCTCCAGTTTGCGTTGAGCTTCACTGGAACATTGCAGCAGACCAAGGACGGACATGTGGGCATGAGAACAGGGTGGTGTGTTGAAATTGCAAGCGACAGGGAGGTCTGGGTCATGCTTGCGGACAGACTGAAGGTGTTCCACAAAGTGGTCACCCAGTCTGCGTTTGGTCTCACCAATGTAGAGGAGACCGCATTGGGAGCAGTGAATGCAGTAGACTAAATTGAGGGAAGTGCAAGTGAAATGCTGCTTCACTTGAAAGGAGTGTTTGGACCCTTGGACGGTGAGGAGGGGGGAAGTAAAGGGGCAGGTGTTGCACCTACTGCAGTTGCAAGGGAAGGTGCCATGGGAGGTGGTTGAGGTGTAGGGGGTGATGGAGGAGTGGACCAGGGTATCCCGGAGGGAACGATCCCTGTGGAAAGCCGCCCGGGGGGGTGAATGGAAGATGTGTTTAGTAGTGGCGTCATGCTGGAAATGGCGGAAGATGATCCTTTGAACGCGGAGGCTGGTGGGGTGATAAGTGAGGATAAAGGGGACCCTATCATGGTTCTGGGAGGGAGAGGAAAGTGTGAGGGCGGATGCGCGGGAGATGGGCCGGACACGGTTGAGGGCCCTGTCAACCACCGTGGGTGGAAAACCTCGGTTAAGGAAGAAGGAAGACATGTCAGAGGAACTGTTTTGGAAAGTGGCATCATCAGAACAGATGCGATGGAGGCGAAGGAACTGAGAGAATGGGATGGAGTCCTTACAGGAAGTGGGGTCTGAGGAGCTGTAGTCGAGGTAGCTGTGGGAGTCGGTAGGCTTGTAATGAATATTGGTGGACAGTCTATCACCAGAAATTGAGACAGGGAGGTCAAGGAAGGGAAGGGAAGTGTCAGTCAGTGATGGACCATGTGAAAATGATGGAGGGGTGGAAATTGGCAGCAAAATTAATAAATTTTTCCAGTTCCAGACAAGAGCATGAAGCGGCACCGAAGCAGTCATCAATGTACTGGAGAAAGAGTTGTGGGAGGGGATCTGAGTAGAACTGGAACAAGGAATTTTCCACATACCCCATAAAGAGACAGGCATAACTGGGGCCCATGCTGGTACCCGTAGCCACACCTTTTATTTGGAGGAAGTGAGATGAGTTTAAGGAGAAATTGTTCAGTGAGAGAACAAGTTCAGCCAGACGGAGGAAAGTAGTGGTGGATGGGGATTGTTCGGGCCTCTGTTCGAGGAAGAAGCGGAGAGCCCTCAGACCTTCCCGGTGGGGGATGGAGGTGTAGAAGGATTGGACGTCCATTTATTACAAGCCTACCTACTCCCACAGCTACCTCAACTACACCTCCTCACACCCCACTTCCTGTAAGGACTCCATCCCATTCTCTCAGTTCCTTTGCCTCCGTCGCATCTGTTCTGATGATGCCACTTTCCAAAACAGTTCCTCTGACATGTCTTCCTTCTTCCTTAACCGAGGTTTTCCACCCACGGTGGTTGACAGGGCCCTCAACCGTGTCCGGCCCATCTCCCGCATATCCGCCCTCACACCTTCCTCTCCCTCCCAGAACCATGATAGGGTCCACCTTGCCCTCACTTATCACCCTACCAGCCTCTGCGTTCAAAGGATCATCTTCCACCATTTCTGCCAACTCTAGCATGATGCCACTACCAAACACATCTTCCGTTCACCCCCCCTGGTGGCTTTCCGCAGGGATCATTCCCTCCGGGACACCCTGGTCCACTCCTCCATCACCCCCTACACCTTAACCCCCTCCCACGGTATCTTCCCATGCAACCGCAGAAGGTGCAATACCTGCCCCTTTACTTCCCTCTTCCTCACTGTCCAAGGGCCCAAACACTCCTTTCAAGTGAAGCAGCACTTCACTTGCACTTCCCTCAATTTAATCTACTGCATTCGCTGCTCCCAATGCGGTTTCCTCTACATTGGAGAGACCAAACGCAGACTGGGTGACCGCTTTGCGAAACACCTTCAGTCTGTCTGCAAGCATGACCCAGACCTCCCTGTCGCTTGTATTTTCAACACACCACCCTGCTCTCATGCCCACATGTCCTTCCTTGGCCTGCTGCAATGTTCCAGTGAAGCTCAACGCAAACTGGAGGAACAGCACCTCATCTTCCGACTAGGCACTTTACAGTCTTCCGGACTTAATATTGAGTTCAACAATTTCAGATCATGAACTCTCTCTTCCATCCCCACCCCCTTTCCGATCCCCCTTTTTCCAATAATTTATAATTTTTTTTTTACAACTATTTTTTTCTCTTCCCTCTTATTTTTAAATTTATTTCAATCTATTGTTTCATCTCCACCTTTTAGCCCATTTCAATCCCTTCCCCACCCCACCCGCACTAGGGCCACCTGCCACTAACTTGCTTCCCTTAATGTCCCCATTAGCACATCCTTTAGATAATATCACCACCGTCAACACCCCTTTGTCCTTTTGTCTATGACATCTTTGACAGTCTCTTCTTGGCCTCCACCTATCACTAGCTCCCTATCAAGCTCTCCTGTCCCACCCCCTTCTACCAGCTTATATTTCACCTCATTTCTATATGTCTTAGTTCTGATGAAGGGTCATACGGACTCGAAATGTCAACTGTATCTCTCTTCGCAGATGCTATCAGCCCTGCTGAGTTTTTCCAGGTATTTTTGTTTTTGTTCTAGATTTCCAGCATCCGCAGTATTTTGCTTTTATAAAAACAAGGAGGACTGGTAAAGTTGCTTGCCCTCATTTTTGCAAAGCAGATCAAAAATGCACTTATAAGACTTTGGAGGGGGAGATAGAGAAAGCAGGAAACCTAGCCTTAGCTTTGGGTTTGTGGCTGTTTGGGTTTTGAAATATAACCAGTCTGATTGTTGCATCTGGTTTTCCATAGTCATATGACAGTGCCATGAGGCTGCTTCTGGAGGCAGACACCTTAGAACAGTTCAATAAAGACTCTCACTTAGACAAAACACTGAAGAAGACTGCTGTCCTTATACATGAAACATGATGTCAGAAAGTAGAGAAAAAATAGGTTTTTCAACCCTGGAAATGATACAGAGAAGATACCGAGAACCCAAGAACACAGAAAGGTTCAAATCTGCAAAAAAAAAGCTACTGAGAAAAGGACAAAAAGTAAAGCTGAAAGTACAATACTGGCTATAGAGAAGACACAACTAAGAAAGGCACACAGCAAAGTTCAAAGCTGCAGACAGCTGCTGCAAAAGGACAAAGGCAAAGCAGACATGAAAGGACAAAAGGAACACAAACAAAGGCTGCAAGTAAATTAGTGAGTGAGTAAAAATGGCTGCAGTAAATTTTCCACTTCCTTCTCCGGTTGAAATGAACTAGCAGTTTTTCCACTTATAATGGAAAAACTATGAGCTGGCAACAGACATAATTAATGAGCCTGAACTGATAAGAGTTGCCACATTTTTAATACTGCTGGGGAGGGACTGCTACAAAGTGGATACCACCCTAAATCTAACTGATGAGCAAAGAAAACATACAGTAGAGAAATTTGAACACCTTGAATGTACATTTTGAACCCCTGAGCGAATGTTACATATGAATATTATGTCTTCAACACTAGAGCTCAGAGTGAAAACAAGACCATTGAATGGTATGTGACAGCAGTAACACAACTGGCAGAACCATGTGAATTTGGACAGCTAAAAGATGATCTGATTAAAAATAGATTAGTCTTAGGCATGAGCGTCTTCTCAGTGAGAGCAAGTCTACTAAAAGATGAGAAGCTGACGCTAAAGAAAACGATAGACGTGTTGAAATGCGGAAGTTGTGAAATGTCAGCTAAAGCATATGTATGGCAGAGCAGACCAGGAGATATATTATGCTGAGAGACAGTCTGAGCCGACAGAGCGGAGCAATTGCGGGCAAAGGGCAGAATGCAAATACTGTGGAGGACAACATAAACAGGGAAAGAAGGATTGCTCAGCGTGGGAAAGCAGTTTTTTTAACTGCAAGAAGCAGAATCATTTCGCATAAAGAAAGAAGCAAAACAAACCTATAAATATGGCCATAGGAGAGATATCAGCAAATGAGTCTGATGAACAACTATATACCATACAACATGTTGATTCAATCAAGTCTGCAGGTGACAAATGGTTTGTGACTATTACCATGATGACTGCAGAGGGAGAGTGTCAGTTTAACAAGAAATGCCAAATAGACACTGGTGCATCATGCAACATAATGACCTTCATAGATCTGCGTGAAGTGGCTCAGCATGGCGATCTGAAAATGAAGCCCTCAAAAGTAAGACTGAGGCTATATCATGGCATGCTACTCAGACCAAGAGAACAAATTAGCCTGATAACGCAATGCAATGGCAAGGAGTATGGTTTGGAGTTCTGGATCATCGATGGCATGCAACGGCCACTCATCTCAGCTGAAGCAAGTCTAAAGCTTGGACTAATAACTTAAGTATGCCACTATGCCACAGAGAAAGGGAAACAAAAGATTCCAGAGCAAGGGAAACAATACGTAAGTAAACCACAGGATGGTTGCTGACCAAGGAAATGCACAAGCAGAAAGTAAATGAAGCAGTTCTACAGGAAAGTATACACCTCGGAGCTGAACTGGCAGACTTGAAGGGCAAAATTCCAGCGGAGTATATACTGTTGAAAATGCACTATAAACTGAATCATGATGTGCAAAATCAGAACAAACAAATTTCAGAGACAACACTAAGGTATCAGGAGAAAAGAATGACCCACAATTTCACAGTTGGTAACTCAAAGTGGGAGTTTAAAAAATTCAACCAGATGTATAGCCAGGTAAAACAGCAGGCAGAAAAGACCTCGAAAGACTCCTTGAAGAATCAATATGTAGTCATAGAAAAACACGAGGATCCAGTCAGGGTATGAGCCCTCAACGCTATCAACAGGAGTCAGCCCATGTGTAAACTTGGGAGCGAAGCTGTTCCTTCACTGCAATCAGCCAGTCAGAGAGCAGGGATCTCACCAGTTGTACTGAATATAGAATCACCATCAATACTATAGGTCCACATGTTCCCAAAAACCCCAATGGAACAACAACAGTTATTAAGGCAACAAGGGCCATGGGAGCGACACTCTCAGGACAAAGAACATTACCCAGACAAATAGCCAATGTAAACGTGCATGCACACCATTAAGAAACCTGCACGATTTAAAGACTGTGCACAATGCATGTGCAGTGACTGACTAATAGAACAAGCAGTGGTTAATGCATGAGAACAGTGGGTGTATTGTGGGTAACTTGGGTAACTCACAGTTGCACAGGATCGTGCAAGCAATAGTGTCTTTTGTTCACTAGGAAAAGGGGGATGCTTGTACCTTTTGTTCGATGTGAAAAGGGAGATGTTTGGGTTTTGAAATGTAACAGTCTGATTGTTACATCTGGTTTCCTGTAGTCATGTGACTATACCACAAAGCTGCCTCTGGAGACAGACATCTTAGAATAGTTCAATAAAGACTTTCACTGAGATAAGACGCTAATGAAGACTGCTGTCCTTACACATGAAGTGGCACATATCCTTCATATCATATTCCTATAATGGAGCCATGATCTGACCTTGAAGCATACATTCAATGGCAGGTTTATCCCACCAAAATAGGCAAAAGCTGCATGCAAGGAGGTTAGATTGACACATTGGTAGCACTTTTTCTTCTGTTTCTGCAGATATGACAGTGGAAGCTGAAACATAGAGCAATGATCAACAATAACCATGCACCTCAGAGCACGTCATTTTAACCTCATCCTGACAAGCACTAACATAGGTACATTCACCCTGGGGGATTTAGAAAGTAAGTTTAATAAGAGTACACTGATTAAAACAGAGAACAAATGGAGGAAACAGCTGGTCAGAGCATGAGATTGCATCCATCCACAACTGACGAGGGCCTGAATCCTGATTTCTGAAGTCCTACTTTTAAAAGGATTCTTCCTGGATAAAAGATTGTTGAAGTCATTGGGAGTATGCCTACTGACTTTAATCACATAGTGATTAGTGTGGAGAATTCTACACGCGCAGTATGTTCAGAAAGGAGGCCAACATGCTGGCAGGTACTAGAATCAGAGAGACATCACATTTTGATAAATTGTAGCACTAGACGTGTGTGCAGATAGTTTCATTTGTATGTCTTCAAGAAATACATATGCAGTTGCATAGAGTGGCATGACTGGCAGAGTACTGCAGCTGGATCCTCTGCCTCTTTAGTGGCATTTAGTTGGTGATGCTCTGTGGCTTGTTCTAATTGCTTCATGTGGATCCCTTGTTGAAGAGTGACATTATGAAACATGAAACACGCCACAATGATTCATTTGGTCATGGGACTTCGACCAGACTACTGGAGAACATTTCTGTTACATTTTCTAACCACGTTATTCTTAATTATTTTTAGCTATCCCATGTTAAATTATTCTCACTTTTGAGTCTTAACTCCCCATAACTTAGAGTTTTATTTGACATGTAGGTAAACTTTATGTAATGAGGCCAAGGTAACAAGCAGTAAAACTTGCTAATTATTCTTAACCTGCTGGAATTTATCTAGTTTCTCCATAGGATATTTCTCCAGTTTCCACAAGTAATAGAACAAGAAGCAACGTGATTCACTAAGTTAAAACTATGAAGCAAAGCACTATAAAGAAATAAATTCTTTCTAGATTATAGATGAAGACAAACACTGTCTCTTGATTCCACACTTGCAGTACCAGTTCATATTGACACTACGCATAAGTTAGAGGAAAGCGTAGAGGCTGGAACTGCATGTGGTGAGACACCAGGTATGAGCCGGTTCCAGCCAGTGCAAGGGACGAGTAGAACAGTTGCCACCTCACTGTAGGGTGAGGTCACACACCAGTTCTGCTGCAGAGAACTAGATTAACACCTTGATGGGATGGTTTGCAAAAGAAGGCTGATGGGTATGCACACTCAAGCTCAGACTGCTACAATCGTAGGTGTGTATACCAGTGCTGCAAAGGGTCTTGCAAGCTCTTACAGCAGTCCAGTAACATGTTCTCTTAACAGATTTCTAGGTTTGCTGATGTGTCGTCCCTTTAGAGTGGCAGTGGTTCTGTGGAACAGGAACCTGCTGTGCTCTTTCAGGGTGACAATATTTGCCATCCTACCACAGCCATTCCACCAGTTCCTTTGCTGCTGTAAGCCAGCCAACCCAGACTGCTGTTGCCCATGCAGATGTAGTGCAATCCAAAGCTGGAGCTAAGGGCCAGAGCTGCTTGAAACTGGCCTACAGGACCATCTGCAGTACCCCCAACTGAAAGTCTGCAGCTTTCCCCCAACCATATTGTAACCACTAGAGTAGCACTGCATAGGAGCAGTAGGACAAGCAAAGACACAAAGGGAGTGCACCAGGGTGATGAGTTGATTTTTATGTGCAAAATTGGATAGTTTGATTTATAAATTTGGTTAGAATGTTTTGTGTCCAAGAGGACCCTGAGGAATGGTGAGGCGTGGGACTGTTGGTGAATGTAGAATTTGGGTTGCTTTCACTGGTACTGCAGTCAGATGAGCCAATCACAGACAGCCTGGCCAGGAAGTGAATATGTTAGTTGCCTCCACCCTTGCTTCTCCTTCTCAGCTGTTCCCTGTACAGCTTATGGCAAGGGCTATGACCTCATGATGGCGAAGTGCAGGACACAGTAGACCAAAATGAATTGTGACACATGCTTTTGAGTTTACAGCAGGGTTCCTTCAGAGTGGCCTAGACAGCAGATGCACCAGTGGTATGTTTGATGACATTTAATTTGACAACATGGGGGTTTTCGTTATATGCATGTTGACCACGTCTTCCTGGATGATGAGCCAGGTCGTCAGTGGATAGCCCTGGTTGCCCAATAGCCACCCTTTGGTTTCTTGTTGTGGTTCAAATACAGTTGGTGCAGTGGGCCACCATAGAATGCTGCCAGGATAATGGACATTGAACTGCAGGATGCGCAGAATCTGGCCAAATCCCAGTTGGATATTGAGAAAGTGGAATCCCTTCCAATTGAAGTGCATCTCAGAATTTAATTGCAGTCAAAAATATACCTACACAAAAAGTCCCTCTTAGGTCAAGTAGTGAACAATCACAATTTGTAGCAAGAACTCTAGATTATGGGCAGAATTTAATGCAGCCCCCTCTTCTTGCCGGAGGTAAGTTCGGAAGAGAGGGGAGGGTGTAAGGTGGGCACCCCACCACCTCCCTGTCCCCCCTTGATCAAACTTTGAGCAGGAAGGTGGAGGGCGGCCTTCCGACCCTGAGCCAGTTGAGGCTCTTGAGTAGTTACTTAAGGGCTTCATCCCACCAATGCTGCTATTCAACCAGCAGTGGGTGGGGAACTCACCATGCAGGAAGCTGCACAGTAACCCTGTCTGCCTTCCGGGGTGGGAGAATTCCTCTTTCTCATGCACTCTATGCCCGATTGGAGGACCCAGCATTGCGAAGTGGGGAGCCTGGAGGACCCAACATCAGGAAATGGGACATTTGGAGCCCACCCCACTGTGCAAATTTCCGATTCCCTTTGCAGGCAACCCCCATCCAACCAACACAAACCTCTATCTGGTGATCCAGTAGCGATCTTCAAGGTAGACCTGAATGTAGGAGCAGCAGTGGCGACCACTCCCAGTGGCGCTGCTGGTACTAGAGAGCTGCCAGCCTCTGATTGACTGACAGCTCTTGGGGGTATGATTTTCACCTTATTTGGCACTTGATTGCTTAGGAGGCCCGACGCTGTCTATGTATGTGCCTGATTGCCTCATAGTAGCCCCAGGCCTCCTGGAGCGAATCAACATGGGATTCCAGTCTGTTCTGCAACTGGTGGGCAGGATCCCTGTTACCAACACTAAACTTCACCCAAATCTCCTCTCAACCTTGCTTTTGGTAAAGAGAATATCATGAAATATGGACACATTGAGCAGTTGAAATTCTGTTTCCCTTGATTTAAATTTTAAAAAGTAGTTTGGAACTTTTTTCTCTAAAATATCACAAAATTCCTTGAAGATCACCTGCATGTTTATAATGACTAACTGCTTCAAGACTTCAAATACCTGTGTCTTCACTTTCACCTCTGCTACTGTCCACAGTGGCATCAAAACAATATCACCTCAGTTTCCATCTCCAATATCCAGAGACCCCTTTAGAGGTCTTGGCCACATGCCAGAACTTATTACCATGGCTTTCATTGCAAAATGGTCAGGCGGATAAATCCTATCACGATCCATACCCAAGAATTTCTAGCACTGAGTCTAGCAGTTAACCAAATGACCTACCTGATCATCATTATAAGAATAGGCAGTTTGTTTTATTCTTGTGCAGTCTTGAAAACATGCTTGTTGTGTAGACAAAAACAGAAAATGCTGGAAAAAACCCAGCAGGCCGAACAGCATCTGTGGAGAGAAAAAAAGAGTTAACGTTTCGAGTCTGTATGACTCTTCTTGTGTAGACCTTAGTGTGTGGTATAAGGATCTGAGGAGGAAGAAAAATAACTAAATATGTGAGAAAATTACTCATATCTGCACAGATAAATCAGTGCTAAGAAAAAAGTAGCTTGATACTTTTTATAATTAGGTTCAACAAAATGAAGATTGAAAACATTGCCATGAATTGTGCCGCAGTAATTATCATTAGTTGAGGAAGGTGCATTATTAGATGAGGATTCTCTTATCTTTTTCTAATTAAATTATATGTTAACATTTTCTAGTGCAAGCAACTTGTATGACCTATGACATGGTTACCCTGCGTACAGACCCCTCTGTCGTGGAATCAATGATACAATTAAATGAAGCATACCTGAGTTGCAGAGAGTCAGTGGCAAAGGACTACAAAGAAATGCTAACCAAACCCAAAGAAAATGAATCAGAAACAGTTTGATAAATAATTTTGATACTTTAAATCTTAGGTTGTATAGTCTGTAATTTTTGATTCACCTTTGTGAATTACTCGTTCAAAGTACCCAGTCTTATTTTACTTATTGGAGCTACTCTACTTATTAGAGCTGCCAGTTGCTTTGATACTTGGGTAGCATATATTAATTTTGTGCATTGTGCCTACATTTATAATGTATTTTTATTATATTAAAAGCAAAACTTTACTAATGTTTATTTGTTTCTGTATTGCTTTGAGAAAGCCATTTTAGGGCGTCCCAATAATCACTGGGACTTAAATATTACTACCATCAGAGAGATCACTGCTTTAGTGAAAATTGATGATTGGATGTGCAAGAGGAAATCAGAAATTCTGATTTAGCATCTATTTCACACTGCCCAACCACATCTGGGAGTCCATGAAGGAACATAAGCTTTTTTGAGGGTGCTGTCTGCAGGTGCAAACTAAGTATACAGTACTTCTTGTGTTCTTTTCTGTTGTGTATCTTCATACTTTTCTTTAGTGGAACTGCAATTCATGTGCGCTGGGATATAATTGATTACTGTTACTATGCGATTCCCCCAGTACCTGAAGAGACTGTTATGATTGCCAGTTCGAGTCTCTTACTGAGGTGACTCTACCTGCTTGAGCTGGGTGTTGAGGTGGATGCCACCTGCTGCATTATATTCACAGAATAACAATTCCCTGGTTATGTTTTCTGTTGCATATACAGTGGAAGGAGAGGGTGGTAGATTCTGGATATGGAACAGCACACCTGATGGCACCTATGTGAATTATGAGCCTCCTGTCAATCTGATCTGTCAGCATCTGGAAACAAGAGGAGAGAGCATGTAAAGTAATGGTGGGCCTAAGTCTGTGGGGTCTCCACTGCAGAGTTACTTGGAGTTGCCACGTACTCCAGGGTGCAATGCAGTGTCTTTAGCCTTCTTATATTAGAATTATATTAGAATTGGCTGGTCTTGTATTTCAGTGCGTGCATTGGTGAGTGAGTGATAGAGTCAGAAGCCAGTCCTCACTCACTCAACAAACTCATTCAACAGCTTATGTACTAAGTAGAATGAGATTTAGCTGTTCAAAACAGGACAAGCCAGGAGTTGCATGGTCCTCCTGGTCAGTGCTTATCTACCATCTTGTCCTGGAAAAAGAAGCACAGGGAAAAGTTTATATTGTAAGGAAGAAATTTAGAAATAATGTGAAGACAACAGAATAAGTGATTACGTGGATTTGTGTCATGTAACTACATTGATGAGGAAGGGAAGTAAAATGCAACTTTCCAGGAAGGTGTGTCAAGTCGTTCGTACCTAATAACAGGCATTACACAGCCCAAGTGCTCACTGGTTTTACAGCTGCTGAACTGGCTTTTTGTCAAGTTTTCATCTGTGTCCGAAAATCTATCCCATGTTTACATGTATTTCTGTATTACAAGTAGAACTATCCATGGAATAGTAAGTTCATGAAAATGTCAAACAAATGCGCAGCTAATCTGAAATTGCTAATTACAAAATGTAATAGAATCATTTAATGGTACTAAAGTAGACTCCAATGATATTTTCTCCACACATCATCTAGTTTGATCCCATTCTTCCACTTGTCACATGTCCCTTAATGGGCCATAAATTCTGATAGAATGCAATTGAGTTGGATTGCCACTCTGCTCAAAAGTTCTTACCTCAAAATCCAAGGGATCCTATCTTGCCTGTCCTTCTGACTGAGGCTGGGTGAGATTTGGGCAGTGCAGCATGTCCCTGGGGCTTAGCGTTGAGGGCTGTAGAGTGGCAGGTAAGTAAGCCACGCCCCCTTTTTACGGCACCAGCTGCTGTAAACCAGGGGTCGGCTCAGGCCTTGTTGGGGGGTGGGTGGGGCAGTGGGTGTCAGTTCGGCTTAGGCCTTGTGGGTGGGGGTGTCAGATAGAGTCGGGCCTTGGGGGTGGGACTGTATTGGATCCGGCATCAGGGGTGTGGATGTCGTGTCAGAACTTGGTGAGGTGTTGGGTCAGGTCTGGCCTTGGGGGGGGTTGTTGGGTTGGGTTGGGCCTTGGGGGGATGGGTCTCTGGACAGGTTGGGGCTTTGGGGGGAGATAGGCTTGGGGGTGAGAGTTGGGCCTGGCAGCAGCAGGAGGGGGTGGAGGAAGATCGGCAGTTGGGCCTGACAGAGGGTGGTGATTCAGGCTTGATGAGGGGGAGTCCCATTGGGGGTGGGGCAAATCCCATGAGTTGTGGAGTTTCCGTTAGGGAGTATGTAGTCCCTTGGGGGTGGGGGGTGTACCACGGTGCGGGGAGGTGGGTTGGGTGGGGGAGTCCCATGGTGGGGGTGGGGTGGGGTGGTAGTCAGGGTCAGTGTGGGGCTGTACAATAGTTACCCAGAAGCTAGAATTGGTTTTAATTCTTCCAACTTTTTCTGGGTAACTATTGGTGTCACGCAGTTGGAACCATCCGAAGTTTACGATTTAAATTGCATTTTCGGATGATTCCCAGTGCAGGACATTTGCCCATGGGAAGTTTGCAATTACCATGTGGACCTTACTTGGGAACCACTGCGGGGGTGTTCCCCAGCGCATCTTTGGGGTACCCCCCAAATACGACGCCATGGAGCTCAGAAGTTACAGCATACTTTCCCAGTAACTATCTCTTTAACACAAGTATTTAATATCTCTGATTAAACTGTAGCTTATGGCAAAGCATTCCCTATTCTAACCACTTTGTCACCTTAATGACCAATGGAAACAATTCAACATTATGTTCCATAGTTTAACCCTTCATAATCTGAAGAATTTTTGTGAAGTTACTCTTCAACTTTTGAGCTCCAGTGAAAAAAGTCTCTCTGCTTAACTGTAATTCCTTATCCCTGAAAACATTTCAATGAATCTACACTGTCTTCAATGAATCTACACTCCACAGGAAAGTGAAGTTGAGACCAAAACCAGATCAGTCATGATTTTATTGAATGGTGGAGCATCGTCAAAGGTCTGCATGACCCACTCCTACTCCTAAGCCCTATGTTTCTATGACTTTTGCAGTATCTTTATATCCTTCCTATAAATGGGCTACCCATAACTATCTGTAACATTCCAATTGTAACTGAACTAAAATGTTTAGCGCTAGCTTGGCTAGGAGGCTACATTTTTACCTTTGAGTCAGAAGGTTGTGGATTGAAGGACTTCAAGGAAGGGATTCAGTTCTTGATCTAGGTGGTAAATTAAGATCTTGTCTGCTTAGATTTAAATTATTCTTTCAAAGAGGAGTATGGAATTCTCCTGCTGGTTTCTTGAACATTAGTGCCACCACCTGCACAGATTAATGTGCCTTTAATTTACTATTGGTAATGCTTTGTGCACAGATTGACTGCCACAATCTCCTACATAACAGTGACAATACTTCAAAGGACAATACTTCCCCCCCCCCTCCTCACCGTCCAAGGGCCCAAACACTCCTTTCAAGTGAAGCAGCACTTCGCTTGCACTTCCCTCAACCCTCAATTTAGTGTACTGCATTCGCTGCTCTGAAGTATTTTGGAGTGTCCCTCCTGTGGATATAAAAGGCATGATATAATTGCAAATTCTTTATTGTGTAAGTTCAACAAAGCTTCTGCGCTTTTGTATTATAAGCCTCTGTAAAATACAAAACCAATTCCAGTGGTCTTTAAATGCTCGTGTTTATTTCCACAAATTCATTTAATAATGTTACCCATTTAATAAAACTACCAGAGTTGAATCTCCCACCATTAATATGCTGGAGGTCACTATTAATCAGAAATTTAACTAGACCAGCCATATAAATGCTGTACAAGATGTTAGAATCATATCTCTCAGGACTGAGTTTTTCTTTTACAAAACGGAAGGAAATGGCTAACCTGGGATTTTTTTTAAAGAGGTCATAAGTTCACCTTGGGATTGTCAACAAGCAGGCCTCTTCCAAGAAGTCACCTATCCCATATGGTACTTGAGAAGGAGTTGTTTGTTCCGAATTGCAACTTTAATTTATGAAAAGCTGGAAGACAAAAAGGCATTAAAATGGCAGAGGCAAACACTAAGTTTAAACCTGTGGTTTTGCTTTCAGTCTTGTTGGGGAACAAGCTGAGGAAGGAAGGCTACCCTAATTGGCTCCTTCTCTCTTGCCTAAAATTGTGTGTGGCTATCAACCTGTAGCCAGAGAACCTTCATCCGAGTGTAACTAGTCTGCATTTGGACCTGCAAAGCTGAGACCAGTTGGTGAGAACTTCCAGACACCCACCGGGACCAGTGGCCCGTCTTCACACGAAGGAACTCCCAAGTCGACAGCGTCGAGACCTTGTGGACTTTACCCTTTATTTTATAACGCCGATCCTCCAAAGCCCATCTCTGTAGAGAAACTCGATCTGTTTGTCCTTTGTTTGTCTGTGTGTGTGTGTGTGTGCGCTCGTGCACTAGGGGAATTCTTTAGGAAGAGATAGATAGTTATACTTCCCGATTACAATTATGTGTTAAACAATACTTGCAACTTGTTAAGAGAAGTTTTGTTTTAAAATAAATTAATCATTCTGAGTTATTTGAAAGAAGCCTGCTCAGAGACTCTTTTCTTCTGGGCACTAGAAATATAGGTGAACAATTGGCCCACCACCAAACACATCTTCCCTTCACCCCTCCCCCGTCGGTATTCCACAGGGATCGTTCCCTCCGGGACACCCTGGTCCACTCCTCCATCACCCCCTACACCTCAACTCCCTCCCACGGCACCTTCGCATGCAACCGCAGAAGGTACAACACCTGCCCCTTTACTTCCCTCCTCCTCACCGTCCAAGGACCCAAACACTCCTATCAAGTGAAGCAGCACTTCACTTGCACTTCCCTCAATTTAGTCTACTGCATTCGCTGCTCCCAATGCGGTCTCCACGCAGACTGGGTGACCTCTTTGCGGAACACCTTTGGTCTGTCCGCAAGCATGACCCAGACCTCCCTGTCGCTTGCAATTTCAACACACCATCCTGCTCTCATGCCCACATGTCTGTCCTTGGCCTGCTGCAATGTTCCAGTGAAGCTCTACGCAAACTGGAGGAACAGCTCCTATCCTGGTCGTAAAAAAGAGCAGTTCAAGGGCTGATTATTCTGAAACAAGTGACTCACCTCTTGACTCCCCAAAGCTCATCCACCATGTACAAGGCACTAGTCAGGATGAAATACCCTCCACTTGCCTGGATGAGTGCAGTTCCCAAAACACTCAAGAAACTCAACAGCATCCAGAACAAAGCAGCCTGCTTTGATTGGCAAACCATCCAACACCTTATATATTCACTCCCTCCACCACAAGTGCAATGTGGCTGCAGTCTGCACCGTCTACAAAATGCACAGCAGTAGCTAGCCAAGGCTTCTTTAGCAGCACCTACCAAGCCCACAACCTCTATCATCTAAAAGGACAAGGGCAACAAGCGCACATGAACATCATCATCTCCAAGTTCCTTTCCAAGTCACGCACCATTCTGATTTGGAAATAGATTGTATTCTTTCATAGTTGTTGGGTCAAAATCCTGGAACTTCCACCCTATCAGCATTATGAGAATACCTTAACCACATTAATTGCAATAGTTCAATGTGGTGGCTCACCACCACTTTCTCAAGGGCAGTTAAGGATGGGCAATAAATCCTTCCTTTAGCAGCAACATCTACAACCTGTGAATTAATTTTAAAATGTCTATTCATCTCCACAGCTAGGTCCCAATGCTCCTATATTCAGTTTGCATTCTTACATTTAAAGTCCTTTCCAACCCACTTCCAAAACATATTACTTCACATTTCTCTACATTCAACGAGGTTTACTAACTTTCTGGCCATTCTGTTAACCTATCCAGGTCCCCCTACACACCTTTATTGTTCTCATCACAAATGGCATATTTGGCAATTCAGTTTCATCCACAAGTGTCAAAATCATTCTGACCTTTCTTTAGATTATTTCATTGATATCTGTAGTCAGTAACAATGGCTGCAACACAGATATCCGTGGCATATCATTCACAATCCTTATTAAGCATTAGGGGAGGTGGTTTCATTCCACTTTGAGTCAGTTTGGTCCTTCGCAAACGGTTTATAATCAAGTTCTGATTTGTGCAAGCCACTTGCAGTTTCCTATTACAGAAAATATGTGGTTTGGGGCAGGGGTGGGAGGGTTGGTAATGGGGGTGGAATTCTAACTCCGAAAGGTTTGGGTCAGGTGGAGTTGTCAAAGTGTTGAAAGTTTCAGTCCTAATCTCAGCCTGCCCCCAAACTGCCCATTTCCAGTTTGAATGGAGGCGTGGGTGATCAATCTTCTTTAAAGAAGCGGGTTGGCTTAAATATTATAATATGGCTGCATGCCTCATTTGCATGCATGATTTGAAATTTAACTCTGGCTGGCTGGGTTCCTGAACCCCGCCCCCTCTCAAGACCTTAGAATCCTCCCATCACGAAATCCCTCTGAGCTCTTCCCATCCCCACTGAGGCCTTTGATACCCCCAGACACTAGGATTGGCGTGCCCAGACCGTGGGCTCGCATCCACTCCCCCAGATCAGACACCCTCCTGAGGATTGGCCCCCAAAACACTGGGATCAATTCCTCCAAACATTCCTATTAGGGAATAGTCCTGTGGCCTTCAGGCTGCTGTCCAATTGACTGAAGGCCAAGTCTGTCAATCAGGTTCAATTCCGGGCAGGGAACCTGACGGTAATGTCACATGCAATCTGTTAAAACTCCACGATGTGTGGGGGAACCTCGACATTTGGGTTTCCTGTGTTGTACTGCTCCCCCCACCAACAACTCCCAGTGGGTCAGCAAAGTTAAAATTCTCCCTTGAAGCCTGAATGCTTTGTTAAAAAGATTCTTATTCTGAGTGGCAAGTTGAATTTAAAAAAAAACAATCCAACATTAATGGTGCGAAGTTAAGCTATTTAAAATTATAGTTAACCTAAATCAGATAATTGTTACTTGGATTATATGATTTCCAGTCTGGCTCACAGATGTTTAGTTAAGAATTTGAGAATCTCCCTTCTATCATATTTATAATATTCATGATTTCACCCCTCTCATTCATTCATGGTCATTCATCAAAATGATTGGGCCCTATGTTTTGGGTAATTTTTTGTATTTATTTGTTGAATTAGATGCACAAGGAACCAGTGAGTAATTTTTGCATGGCTGAGCACCAGGAAATACTTGAGGAAATGATTAACTATTTGGGCACAATGTTAGAAGATATGGACCAACTATATGGTAACAATGATATATTTAACAGACAAAATGAATTATTAAGTTAGATTTAAGGTACCAAATTAAATTGGATATCAAGATGTTATGGGCTCAACTGTTAGATTCTCATTTTAATAGATTTTCTAGCCTTTGTTTTTTTCTCTTTTTCCATCAATGTCCACCTTTCCCTCCGCCCATCCTCAAGCTGTTGATTACAATCAGCCATATGATTGCTAGACAGCGGTTGTCTTACATTTTCTATTTTAAGTCACCACTATTCTTAAGAATATAAGAAATAGGAATAGGAGTATGTCATATGGCCCTATGAGCCTGCTACACCATTCAGTAAGATCTTGGCTGATCTTCTACCTCAACTACACCTTCCCGCACATTCCCAGATTCCCTTAGAATCAACACATTTCTCAATCTCTGAGCATTCACATTTTGGGAAAGAGAATTTCAAAGATTCACATCCCTTTGGGTAGAGAAATTTCTCCTCATCTTATTCCTAATTGTATAACTCCCTAACACTGTGACCCTCTAGTTCTAGATTCCCCTGACAAGGGAAACATCCTCCCAGCATATATCCTGTCAAACCCTTAAGAACACAGAAACACACAGAACATCTTTAACAAGAGGCTGCAGTTGTCTAAGGAACCTATGTTTATACATCTTGTTTTGTTGAGGGTTAAGGTGTCCTGTGGCCAGTGTAAGCTGAGTTTGTTTAAAAGCATCAGCGAAGCAATTGGCAAAAGCCATAGGATGTTCATTATGTGCTTGTGTCATTTGGGAACAGACAGCCATTAGGTTCATGTTTAGGAGATTCAAGACCTCTGAGTGGGTTGTCATACAGTGTTCCAAGCTGCATAACTTGCAGATCAATGGCGCCCTTCAGGCTCTTTTCAGTGCCTATCTACGGGATCTTTATTAGATCATTTTCTTGGAGCTCTATATGAAATCATTTTCCAGTTTTCGATTTAGTATTGATGTTTAATGGGTTATCATCATACATAATAGGGCTCAATTCTCTTGCCATTGTCTGTGCTGATTCTGATCTGATCCTGAAAGCAAAATATTGTGGATGCTGGAAGTCTGAAATAAAAACAGAAAATGCTGGAAAAACTCAGCAGGTCTGGCAGCATCTGTAGAGAGAGAAACAGTTAATGTTTTGAGTCTATATGACTTCTTCAGAGATAAAGAGACATAGAAATGTGATGGATTTTATACTGTTTAAGAGGGGGTGGAGCAGGTGAAGCAAGATAGAAAGTCAGCGATAGGTGTGAGCGAAGGAGAGATTGACAAAGATGTCATGGACACAAGACAAAGGGAGTGTTAATGGCAGCAGTAAGGACTAAATAAGGTGCTGATACTGGCAGAATGTGTTAATAGCAGAGCAAAGGTGAGCGCTCTGTGAAAGCGCAACATAGAGACAAGTGACAGATGACATTGGGGGGTGGCACATTGGAGAAAAAGGGTTATAAATAAATAAATAAATAAGAATAAAAATAAAATTTAAAAATAAAAGAATCGATTAAGAAAGGAGTAGAGATGGGGGAGAGAGTTCATGATTTGAAGTTGTTGAACTCAATGTTAAGTCTAGAAGGCTGCAAAGTGCCTAATCGGAAGATGAGGTGCTGTTCCTCCAGTTTGCATTGAATTCACTGGAACATTGCAGCAGAACAAGGACGGACATGTGGGCATGAGAACAGGATGGTGTGTTAAAATGGCAAGCGACAGGAAGGTCTGGGTCATGCTTGCAAACTGAGCGAAGGTGTTCCACAAAGCGTTCACCTAGTCTGCGTTTAGTCTCCCCATTGTAGAGGAGACCACATTGGGAGCAGCGAATACAGTAGACCAAATTAAAGGAGGTGCAAGTGAAGCGCTGCTTCACCTGGAAGGAGTGTTTGGGGCCTTGGATGGTGAGGAGGGAGGAGGTAAAGGGGCAGGTATTGCACCTTATGCGATTGCATGGGAAGGGAGTGAGGAGTTGGGCGGTGACGGAGGAGTGGACCAGGCTGTCAAGGAGGGAATGTCCCTATGAAATGCTGATTGGGGGCAGGTGCCGGTGAGGGGAAGGTGTGTTTGGTGCTAGCTTTATGCTGAAGTTTGTAGGAATGGCGGAGGATGATCCATTGAACGCGAAGGCTGGTGGGGTGAAAACTGAGGACAAGGGGGACTCTATCATGGTTCTGGAAGGGAGGTGAAGGGCTGAGGGCAGAGGTGTGGGAAATGGGTCAGACATGGTTGAGGGCCCTGTTAACCACAGTGATTGGGAACCCTCGGTTAAGGAAAAAGGGAGACTTGTCAGAAGCGCCGTTTAGGAAGGTGGCATCATCTGAACAGATGCGACAGAGGCGGAGGAACTGAGAGAATGGGTTGGAGTCTTTACAGGAAGCAGGATGTGAGGATTTTCATTACAAGCCCACAGACTCCCACTGCCATCTTGGGTACAGTTCCTCACACCCTGCTCAACCATCTCCCGCACCTCTGCCCTCACCTCTTCCCTCCCTGGTCCATATTTTAAAAAATCTTTTTTCCCCAACCACCCATCCCCACTCCTCCAAGCCCTATCTTTCACTTGTTTCTGTGTTGTGTTTTCACAGAGCACTCACCCTTGTTCCGCTATTAACACATTCTGCCACTATCAACACCTTCTTTAGTCCTTACCACTACCATTAACACTCCCTTTTTCTTGTTTCTATGACATCTTTGTCAATCTCTCCTTAGCTCACACCTATCCCTGACGTTCTATCTTCCTTCATCTGCTCCACCCACCTTCAACAGTATAAAATCCATTACATCTCTACCCTTTATCTCTGAAAAAGAGTCATATGGACTCGAAACATTAACTCTGTTTCTCCCTCCACAGATGCTGCCAGACCTGCTGAATTTTTCCAGAATTTTCAGTTCTGATCTGATCCTGACAATCACTCGGTAAGCCTATCCTGCAGCTCCCCTTGGTGGTCATTTCTTAAACAAAAATTGTGACCCTGCCCCCCACCCCCCCAGCTCCTTTTTTAAAATCCACCTCTGTATCCTTTCTAAAAGCTCTGTAATCAGGAATTTTGAGCTGCTATTACTGCCCTTCCTGAGCCATACGAACATACAAAATAGGAGCAGAAGCAGGTTATTCGGCCTCTCGAACCTGCTCTGCCATTCTATAAGGTCATGGCTGATCTGTTTGTTTTTTGAATTCCACATTCCCATCTGCCCCTGATAACCTTTGATTCCCTTGCCTAACAAGAATTTATCTATCTCCGCCTTTGAAATATTCAATGACCCCGCCTCCACCGCTTTCTGAGGCAGAGTTCCAAAGTCGCAAAATCCTCTGAGAGAAAAAATTTTTCCTAATCTCAGCACTTAAAGGGCGACCCCTAATTTTAAAACTGTGCCACCTAGTTCTAGACTTACCCACAAGAGGAAACATCCTTTCCACATCCACCTTCTCAAGACCATTCAGGATCTAATATACTTCAATCAAGTTACCCATCACTCTTCTAAACTCCAGTGGAAACATGACCAGTCTGTCCAACCTTTACTCATAAGACAAGCTATTCCTTCCAAGTATCAATCTAGTGAACCTCCCTGAACCGCTTCCAACATATTTACATCCTTCCTTAAAAAAGGAGACCAAAACTGCACACAGTATTGAGATGTAGTCTCACCAATGCCCTGTATAACTGAAGCGCAACATCCTTACTTTAATAAAAGCAAAATACTGTGGATGCTGGAAATCTGAAAGAAAGACAGAAAATGCTGGAGAAACCCAGCAGGTCTAGCAGCATCTGTGGCGAGAGAAACAGGGTTAAAGTTTCGAGTCCATATAACCCTTTTTCAAATCCTTACTTTTATGTTCAATTCCTCTCAACATAAAGGATAGCATTTCATTAGCCTTATTAATTACTTGCTGTACCTGCGTACTAACTTCTTGTGACTCATGCACACCTAGAACACCTACATCACTTTACACCTTGGAATTCTGCAGTCGTTCTCCATTTAAGTAATACTCTGCTTTTTTTATTCTTCTTGCCAAAGTGAACAACTTCACATTTTCCGACATTATCCTTCATCTCAAAATTTTTGCCCACTCACTTAACCTATCTGTAATCTGTCTGCATCCTCCTTATGCCTTCTTCACAACATACTTTCCTACCTATCTTTGTGTTATCTGCAAATTTAGCCACCATGCCTTCACTCCCCTCATCTAAGTCATTGATGTAAATTGTAAAAAGTTGAGACCCCAGCATAGAGCACTGCTGGACTCCACTTGTCACATTCTGCCAACCAGAAAAGACACATTTATGCATACTCTCTGTTTTCTACCAGTCAGCCAATCTTTTATCCAAGCTAATATGTTACCCCCTGCATCATGAGCTTTTATTTTCCACAATAACCTTTGATGTGGCACCATATCAAATGCCCTCTGGAACTCCTAGTACAGTACGTCATAAGGCTCCCCTTTATCCATTGCACATCTTACTCCTTCAAAGAAATCTAAAAAATTGTTTAAACATAATTTCCCTTTCACAAAACCATATTTACTCTTCCCGATTACCTTAGGTTTTCCTAAGTGCCCAGCTATAACCTCCTTAATGATCAATTCTAACACCTTCCCCACAACAGACATCAAGCTGACTGGCCTGTAGTTTCCTGTTTTCTGCTGACCTCCTTTGTTGAATAAAGGGGTTATATTTGCTACTTACAGTCTGATGGAACCTTTCCAGAATCTAGCGAATTTTGGAAAATTAACACCAACTACTGCCTCATTAGCCACCCCCATTAAGACCCTAGGATTAAGTCCATCAGGTTCCTGAGAGTTGTCAGCCCGCAGCTCCATCAGTTTGCTCGGTATTGCTTCCCTAGTGATTGTAATTTCACAAGTTCCTCTCTCCCTTCCATCTCCTGATTTACAGCTATTACTGGAATATTTTTTGTATATTCTGTATCATGTTTCCGTACTTTCAAGTGTATATCTGTGCCCTCAGCTCATCTACCTTATTCACTAGCACTCTTGCATTGAAGCATATAGCATCAATCACTGAACAACATTTTTGTTTTATACTCTTTGTTTCCACAATCTTCCAAATTTGCTAATTAATTTTCTGCCTTTGATTTCTAGCTTTGTTTCTTCGTCCCTCTGAATCTACGCTCAGGTTCCTACCTCCCTGCCAAAATAGTTATAAGTCTCCTCTACAACACAAGCAACCTCCATGATATTGGCCCCAATCCTGCTAAGGTGTACCCCATTCAGCTTGTAAAGGTTCCACCTCTCCCAATGCCCCCAGAATCTAAAACCCTCTCTCCTGCACCATCTCTCCTGCCATACATTCAGCTGCACTATCCTATTATTTTTATACTCAAGGTCTTTTGCCATACTTTTTCATTTCTTTCCTGGTTCCCTTCCTTTGGCAGATTTAGTGTGCCATCCCACCCATTGTCTCAGATTGGTCAGGAAATTTGAAAGTGGAATTCTAATGCCATGGCTGAGCTAAAGAGCCATGACAAAGCTTGCTGACAGTTTAAGCAGCATATGGGTCCACTAAGATAAAATTTCACTTCATGAAGCAAATCAGTTTAATGTGTGACTTGGAGGTGATAATGTTCCCATGATTTGTTACTCATGTTCTTGGTGGAGAGTTCATGGGCCTGTAGCTGCTATTGGAGTATGTTTAGTGACTTGCTGCAACGCATCCTGTGTAGACTACAATGGGAGATTAAGAAATGCCTCTGAATTGTATTTCCTTTGTTGTAGTTTTGGTCAGCAATAACATTTCTTTGGTAATGTAGGTTTCCTACCCTCAAATCACATTATTAGCAGTAAAGATTGTTTAATAAGTGTTTCTTTCACTAACTGAAAAAACTTAAGGCTGGGATTTTCTGGCTCCACCATGGTGGGACCTGCCGCAGGGGGATGCAGCAGGCCAGCCAAAAGTCCACTGACTTTGGAAGGACCGGAAGACCCAGGTGGTGGGCAGGGCCGTAAAATCCCAGCCAACTTTCACGCTTTACTGTTCTTATTAATTATCTTTTATAAGAAAGATAGGAAAAAGAGAAATAACATCTTTTTAGGGTCAATATGGACCTGGACATTAGGTTCTTAAAATATTTGCATACAAAATCTTAAATTTTTTTTGTCCACTATAAATAACTTAGCATTTCCATTAAATTAGATCATATTCAATAACTAGAGTTAACTGAGTGTCTGTTGGCTGTTCTTATTCTGTAGCATGGCCCAGTCAGCACTATTCCAGTGCCATTATATGACGGACATACTTCTGTGACACCGGATATCAAAGGATGACCTTAAATTTACACTAGTCAGTTACACTAAATACATTTTCAATTAAATCTCAAAAATAAAACAGACACTCAGACAAATAATACATTTTTTTTTATTGTTATTGAAATTTAGAGTTTCTAGAATTCTGCTGAAAGTATTCAAAAGAGTAATAGTAAAAATCATAACTACTAGCACAAATAGCCATTGATATTTTTCATAATCAGAACTAATAAATAAAACTTTGTGGTAGAGTATTGAAACTGGTAGCAATTTCCTGCTCAATGCTTAGTCTTTTTGATATGTTTTTTGCATTTTAGTGCAGACACAGCTTCTCCTGTGCGACATGACTATATGCTTCAACTCTCCAGCAAAGATGGAGGCAGTCAAACATGGCAAAGAGAGGTACAAGCATCACAGAAAAATATCAGGCCACCAATAGCATTAAAGAAGTAAAAAGAAATTATCTTACACACCCCAAATTTTGATATAAGCAACATTAAACAATGATTGATTTTCATGGTGTTGGGAATCTTGTGAAAATATTTGTCTTCTGTTTGCTCTTTCTGCTGTAATGTTATCTGTTCAGGTGGTATTCGGGAATAAAAGTGACACATATTTTACTTTAAGTGTTTTTGTTATTGTCCTGTGTTCACATGCTAATGCCCTTAAGAACAGTGTAGTAAGATTAAAACATAAGAAAGTTTTGAAGAATGATTTGGATGAGGGAACCAAATGTAATATTTCCAAAGATAAAGACAAAATACTGCGGATGCTGGAAATCTGAAATAAAAACAAAAATGCTGGGAAAACGCATCAGGTCTGACAGCATCTGTGGAGAGAAAGACAGAATTAATGTTTCGAGTCCGTATGACTCTTCTTCAGAGCTCTGAAGAAGAGTCAGCTCTGAAGAAGAGTCATACGGACTCAAAACGTTAACTCTGTCTTTCCCTCCACAGATGCTATCAAACCTGCTGAGTTTTTCCAGCATTTTTTGTGTTTTTGTGTGTAATATTTCCAAGTTTGCTGACCCAACACGAAACTTGGTGGGAATGTGAGTGGTGAGGAGGGTGTTAAGAGGCTTCGAAATGATTTAGACAGTTTGAATGAGTGGGCAAATACATAGCAGATGCAGTATCACATGGATAAGTGTGAAGTTATCCACTTTGGTAGGAAAAACAGAATGGCAGAATATTATTTAAATGGTGATAGATTGGGAAATGTTAATGTACAAAAGGGTGTCCTTGTACACCAGTCACTGAAAGCAAGCATCCAGGTGCAGCAAGCAGTTAAGAAGGCAAATGGTATGTTGGCCTTTATTGCGAGAGGACTTGAGTACAGGAGCAAGGATGTCTTACTGCAGCTGTACATGGCCTTGGTGAGACCTCACCTGAAGTATTGTGTGCAGTGTTGGTCTCCTCACCTAAGAAAGGATATACTTGCCATAGAGGGAGTGCAGCAAAGGTTCACCAGACTGATTTCTTGGATGGAAGGATTCTTGTATGAGGAGAGATTGAGTCGACTAGGCCTATATTCACTGGAGTTTAGAAGAATGAGAGGGGATCTCTCTGACAGGGCTGGACAGACTGGATGCAGAGATGATATTTCCTCTGGCTGGGGGGTGGTCTAGAACAAGCGTTGCAGTCTCAGGATATGGGGTAGGCCATTCAGGACAGAGATGAGGAGAAACTTCCTCACTCAGAGGGTGGTGAACCTGTGGAATTCTCTACCATAGAGGACTATGGAGGCCAAGTCAGTGAATATATTTAAGAAAAAACTAGATAGATTTCTAGACTCTAAAGGCATCAAGGGGTATGGGGAGAGAGCAGGAGTATGGCATTGAGATAGGGAATCAGCCACGATCATATTGAATGGTAGAGCAGGCTCAAAGGGCTGAATGACCTACTCCTGCTCCTATTTCCTATGTTTCTATATTCAAATTGAAATGTTAATTCTGTTTCTGTCTCCACAGACGCTGCCAGACCTGCTGAGTATTTCCAGCATTTTCTGTTTTTATTTCAGCTTTCCAGCATCGACAGTATTTTGAAACAAAATCAATTTGTTGGAAACAATGCATGAACAAGTCAGGCAGTATCATTGGAGAGCACAGAAGGGTTGAGATTTCAGCTCTGAGCTCTTTGTCAAGATTGGAGGGTATTGCAGATGAACAACACTCAGAAAGGAACATAACAACAATAAGGTACAGAAAGAACACACACAAGGGAATAATTAGAATGACCCAATAAAATGCTTAATTGGAAAATGAGCTGTTTAAATAGCAGAAATGATATTAACATTAGACAATAGTGAGGCATAATAAGAATAACCAAGAAACTCAAGACAGTTACAAAACACAGGGAACATGTGAATTGCTGAAGCATGCAAGGGATGAGACCAGTGACGGATTTACAGTTAATGGGGCCCTGTGCTCAGCTTCACTTTCGGGGTCCCCCCACCCCACCAGGACTCCCGCCCCACTCCTGCAAACAAGCCAAAACTATGGGGCATTGGTTATTTCACTGGCTTTTTCACAGTCACGTAACTACTTCTGCACACTATCACATAAACTCAGTATCGCCACTTAATCAAAAAAACATAGTGCCTCTAATGAGATGATACAACTTAAAACATGTATGCAAATGAGTGCTCCTTTGCACGTGATACATTAATGGCAGGATTGAAGCATGTGCAATGCCGAGGTTGTGCTTTCAAGCTGTTCAGCAGCTCATATTGCGAAAAACATGAGCTTTCGACTGACTGTGGAACGGGACATGGTGCAACCTTGAGCAATAAAATCATTTAATTGGAAGGGACCAATTTCTGTAGATTGAGAATGGATCTGTCCCGATTAAATGTCTCAAATATCAACATAAATGCTCCAAATACTCAACAGCTTCTGTGGAGAGAGAAACAAAGGCGATGATCCTTCTGATATCACTCATACTGCACTGTGTGTTTCATCTTGGTATTGATTCTTTATCTCGTTGCATGTTGTTCAATTTGTTGCCAATTTCTCATTGAAAAAGGTCACAGCAGTGACTACTATAATCTAAACCATCCAATGTTTATTGGTAATAAATATGCTATGAATAGGTTAAGCATTCAGGTTAGAAATTAAAGTCTGTGGTTAAGCTCAATCGTATTAACCAGTTAATTTATACCCGAGCTCACCTCACAACTTGTTTATTGTCCTTTAGAATGCATCAATATATGAAGTAGGTAATAGAATTCTCGAAGTATGTTAGGCGGTGTAGGCCGGAGGGGAGTCATCATGTAGTCAACCGACTAGCGGTATCCAGGTTAATTTAGTTTGTGACTCTCTTCAATCTCTCCCCATCTCTAAGCTGGAGTTTTTAAAAGAAAGACTGAAATGTAATAATGCTTTGAGACATCCGGCGGTGGTGAACAATCACAATACAGCCAATAAAATACTGTTGAGTTGCAGTCATTGTTGAATACAGGAAGCTCCCACAAATGACATGTGACCTTTACCGGATAACCTGCTTTTGTGAAGCTGATTGATGGATAACAAGACTGCAGGAAAATTCCCCTGCTCTTCTAGAAAACAGTGCCAACTCTTTCTCTAGCATTGTCCTCCAAACACTTTTAAAAAGGAAACTGCACCAGATATACTTTTAATGGGACTCAATTTTAAACCTTTGTAAGCATACGGGTTTTGAGCGAGTAAAATCTGGCAACTTCCCGAGATTCAAAATCTATCAGTAATGACTGCTATCTTCCTAAACAGTCAATTTTCAAAGAGAATTTTGGAGATGAAATAGTTGAAATTCAATCAATTGTAAGATACCTAATAAAGAGAAATAAAACACTAGTTAACAGGTTGTGTCAGATAATAAACAGGGTAATACTAAAATCAGCATATTCACTCTGAAATTAGTGCCTAAAAAGTAGGCGCTCTGAAATTAGTTTAATTTTTAAAAATTATTTCCAAATGTCCAAATTTACCTAGCTAGTTTCTGCAGGAGGGAATTTCCAGCCACTTACCTGCAAGAAAGAACTTGTTCCCTTGGCCGAACAACCACACAGTGAAATGTTCTAGGGTTCAATCCATACAGTCATCCAGGATCTTGCAATCAGACAGAAAACACGTTCAGATGCACCAGTCCGAACACTAATCAGACTTCATGTATTCTCAATGTCCCTGTTGGTGAGGAACAGCAAGAAATGAACTCATAGCACCATCCACATTAACATCCACATTAAAATGTTATCAACACCCAATAGTGGGCAGTGATATTCAGAATGTTATCAATTATGAAATGATATAAATTGGAAACTTTTGTATGAAGGACAAAATTAAAGTGATTTTATAAAATGTAAAATATTAGGATGTTCTAACCAATACGTATTTGCTTCTCCCAGTTTTTATTTTACCTTCTGTCACTGTGACACATAAGTACTGCTTGAGGAAACCCACTTTCCACAGTATTAGATGGCAGCATAATTCGCCTCCACGTTCTTTATGATTAACTGGTAAATATTTTGGCCGCTGTTGGCTTTTGATGTGAAACGATTGCTGCTAAACCCAGAATCATAGTTAGGGTTACTCCATGAATAGTAAAAATTGAGGACCCATTGAGGAGCTGCCCCTGGTGTCTGCATGTACCAGTTGACACAATAGCAATCATGCGTTTCAATGTTGCAGTCCAGTACAGCCATGTGTCCCCATTTCACCAGGCAGGTCTGGAGGCTGAGTCAGAGTCTGAGACTGTCCATCTGTAAAAGAAAAGGGCTTGAACATTATAAATTCACTCTTGTAACCTGGCAACAGATTGCAACAAATGATGGAGGAGTCCGTCCATGTTAAGTCTGAGGTCATAGTGCCAACATGCCAGCGTATCGAGGTCAACACTGTAGGATGGTGACTGCCATTGAGACCGTGGTCCAAGACATAGGGTCTGATGTGCGCCAGGAGTTACATTCCTTTGCTGTATGCATAGGTGGGATCCATCAGTGGCTAAGCAAGAGAGGGGATGGAGCACCTCGACCTCACTGCAGGTGCACCGTCTCCTCAAGGAGTCAGCCAGGGGTGCTAAGGCACTCATAGGGATGAGGACTAGCAGCTGGAGACCCAGGCACCATCAACCCAGGTGATTCTGAGAGTGTCCAGCCGATTCCAATCTCCTCTGCCTGTGACCCCATCAACTGGAGCTCCACGGGCCAAGGAGGGTGCACCTGCCCCACAGCAGGAGACCCAAAGCAGACTGGGGCTCTCCAGACCTTGGCCCTCCAGAGGACATCCGCCAAGGTCATCATAGACAACAGGGCATTGCAGTCAGCAGGCTGCCTCCTCCTCTGCTTTGGATGTCGGGAATGCATTAAGACACAGATGTAGGGTTAGATAAATTAAGAAATCGTAGGACCACAAAGGTCTTCACAATCTGTATGGATTTTGCACAAGCGTAAATAGATTTCCACTCATTCCACATCTCATGTTGTGTACGCCTCTTCTATCTGATGATATTCCTGTGGTCATTCAAGTGTCCCAGATTACCCCCAACCTCCCTCGCAGATGTCCCATAATGTGCATCAGCTCTATGGTGTGTAGAATCATCTCATTATAGTCTCTTCCATCCTGTGCTCAGTACCAACGTGAGTGAAGCATCAGCATCAAAGAACTTTGTGGTTAGCCAAGGCATCTCTGAGACCTGCATCAGAGGTTCATCTGATGTTCAGTCATGAGTGTAGAACTTGGAGGCTGTTTTAGCCCTGGGTGCTTCTGCCTTGTAGAGTGCCCAATATGTATCCTAGATGATGAAATGTGGACATGCATGTCCTCCATGTATTTTCTGTCAGCTTTGAGTGTGCTTTATCTCCAATCCTGAACTGTGAGCTATTAGCGTTTCTGTCTGCCTGCAGCTTTATCTCATGTCCGCGTGTATATCTGCATATCACCCCAAGATTAGTGGCCACCTTGCCATCCCCATGTTTTTAAGCTTTTGAACTTGACACATGTTGGTCCTTGCATTTCCTGCTAGATAGTTAAAAAGGTGCGACCTAGGAGTTGTGTGCAGAGGCCCCATATGGCTGACATGGACATAGGATGCAGGGCTGGGCCATAAGGTCTGGTTAGCATCTCTTGACATTAACCCATTGCCAGCTCTCAGATGGTCAATCGAAATGGCTATGTGCAACAAACAATAGCATTGGTGTGCCTGGTTTCCCTGTGCATATGTGAGACTGTTGGGAAGAAAATGTGTAGCCCTAAAGTGGGAACAGAGCAAGGCTGCAATACATCTGATGTTAGCTCTTTACTATCAACGATTTGGTCCCTTAAGGGCTACATGGACTGTCAGCATTTTTGGGCGCACAATCAGGGGAAATTGGAGACTCCAAACAGAGGCATGTTCGTGAGTGACAGGTGGATTTCAGAAGATCATGCTCGTGAAGTTTTCATGGTCCATTAAGAGGTGAGCTGGACTGCAGCCTCGCATCCTTCACTGTGAGCTACAGATGACTGTGGTCTGAGGATGTATGTGACACTCAGGACTGAGTATGATGAAGAGGCATCAACACTTGTCTTGCATAAATGATTGGCTGAGCAGAAAAACCACAGTGCGGAATCGAATCTACCTCACACATGAAAGTGATATCCACTGAGTGAAGATCGACCTCTGTGAGGCACCTTGTCACAATGCAGACATACTACCACATGTGCACTGAGGATCGCAGTGCTGCTCCAGCCTCTCGTAGGCTGCCATTAGCAGTGGAATGTTGGTGAGATGCTTGATGAGGCTGCATCATCCCAACTGTGCTCACGAAACGCCCTGTTGCAGTTAATTTCACATTACAAAAAGGCCACATGCTTCCAACCCTGGATAAACTGAGGACCCTCGAAGATCTGTGGCAACTGCGAGTGACTTAAGATGTATGAGTTGTGGGAGCTCCCAGGGTATCTCGCACATACCTACATAATCTGCTTCTGATTGCAGACCAGCTGCACATTGAGAGAGTGGAAGCCTTTCCTGATAATGAATTGCAGTGGTTGATGCCAGAGAGCTTTTAAAGCCACATGGCATCCTGCACCTGCGGGAACCTCGAGATAGCAGCAAAGCCCACTGCTCTGGCAGCCTGGCGTGCATCATCTAGAGAAAATTGTATGTAATTGTGAGCCTTGCTAAAGAGGGCTTTAGTGACCTGTGTGCATTTGTGAATAAATCTTTGAGATATCCTGCAGAGGACCCCAGTGGTGCCCTTGAATGAGCCACTCGCAAAGAGGTTCAGCGTGGTGGTGACTTTGGATCTTAAAGAGTTCTACCTTGCACTAGAAGCCTCAGGCAGTGCATTCTCCCTTTGTTTTACACTGCAGCCCCAACTTGTAGTGATGGAATGAAAGTTTGTTGGGGGCGGGCGGGGGGAGTGGTTCCCATGTCTGAACCTGCCAGTTGCAAGGTTTAGAGGTCTTAACTAGGCATCTGTATTTTTGCCTGTGGCCCATTCTTTATTAGTTCCTTCTGATACTTGGGATTTCCCAGCAGTGGGGGAAAGGGTATTTGCAAGGCAATCGTACAATGACCATAATCGAAATTATACTTTCGCATGAAAGCGCAATAAGAGTTTAGGTGCCAAATTTACTAATTTGGTATTTGACTGCCCCTAACATGTCTCAGCTGTGCCTTCCTCTCCATTAGGAAAATCAGAATTTATTAGCGTGCCCTTCAACTGGCCCACAAGCCCCGAGAGCTCTCGTCTGGCAATGTTTTCATGCTTTCTTTTTCAACTGTGTCATTGATTCAGAAGGGAAAATGGTGGTGCTGAGGTTTTACTACCAGATCAACTTCAACTGTGAGTGAGTGTGAGCCTGTGAGTGTGGAAATCCCTCATATCATGCTGGAGGAGCATCATGTTCAGGTTTTCCTCCTTCCAATCATTCTCCTTCATCCCCCTCTAATCCCTGAACCCCTAGTTATAGCTGTGGGTATCCCTGTCCTCTCCCCTGAACCATTTGATGTTGATGTCCCGATGCCCCATGTAGACCTGACCCCTCCCAATCTTGAGGCCTATTGCACTGTAACCTACAGAGACCCTACCCCTGCCATGAGACCATCAGGTGGCCGCCCCTACATTACCTCTTTCTCATCTATAGGTTGCAGATTCCTCCCCTGACTGTGACTGTGCCATCTGCGGCCCAGTATAAAGCCAGAAATGCCCAGGCCTGACATGTGAGAGGGATTGACCATGCTGGGCACGACTGACACAGGACTGACAGGCCTTCCCCCTCCTTGGATTGGGACAAGGACGGTCATTCGAAGCACAGCCCTCTAAACTGTGGTGCTGAGCCACAGGACCGTCTATGCATTCTTGTCCCGACTATTGCTCTTGTGCTCTTGCCCAGGGCTGTCTGTGCTTATGGGTCCCAAATAATTCCCTCCAACCCACCGCCCACCACCCCTCGCAGTCATGTACCTGTGTGTACCCTTCCTCAGTCTCCCCCCAACCCCACTCACCAGTGAAGCCTTTGCCCTCCAGCCCCTTCCCTTGCCTTTATCTTGTGTCACCACACCGCCCCCCATGAAACCTTTGCCCTCCAGCCCCTTACCTTGCCTCTGTCTTGTGTCACACCCTCCCCAATGAAGTCTTTGCCCTCCAGCCCCTTTTCTTGCCCCTGTCTTGTTTCACACCCCCACACCCCCCAATGAAGCCTTTGACCTCCAGCCCCTTCCACCATACCACCCCCACCGCACCACCCCTTCTCCCTCTCACCCCCCCAAACTTCCCACTGGTCTGGAATGGAGAGCTTTGGCTCTGAACCCTCCCCCCACCCCACCCCTTGAGCTCCTGCTGATCTTGCCTGCGCAGCCTGGTATAGAGTTGGAGCAGCCGCGAGCACAGCACTTAGAAAGGTAGGTGAACATACCTCGAAGTCACAAGTGAAGTTCAGGTCGTCAGGTGTATGTCACTTATATCCAGTTGTGAATCACGCTGGTCTAACTAGATGCTGGCTTGGCCTTTTGATCGGAGTGGGGCTGTGGTTCTGACAAGCTGGCTTTTTAATGAGTATTCAAGATATGATAATGCATGCAAATGTGGATCCCGACAAGGTGCGGCCGCTTACTCTACCCGCCATGAAAATTGGGAGCAGACAATTGCAATCTATTTTTACGCTGCTGGGAAACTGATTTTTGGGTGACCACCAAATTTTCCTGTCCCACACACCATTAGGTGCACTGCTAGCGGGATCGGAAAATCCCGCCCTGAGGATGCAGACCAATCCACCAGTAGGATGTTCCAAACACCAACTCATTCACCACACCCTCCTTCCAAAGCACTAACACACCCATCTCACATCAGCAACACTTGCTGCCAATGAGAAAGTGAGAGTCACTTAAGGCCTGAAGTTATTAAAGTCAATATTAAAACCTGAATTTTTAACAAAAAGCTACAAAAGACAAGGATTGCAAGAAAAAGAGTTTCTACTTTAGGTCTGCAGGACAATACAAAAGGTTATTCTGTGAAAATTAAGTAAGATGGCCCACCAAAGCAGGATAGTGTCGCACATTCGTTATTTTTAAACCATAAACCACCCATGAAACTGATTTGCACCAATTGGACTATGTAACTCTGGTCTTACCTATCACACTGTATGCTTCCACTTGCTGAAATCTGGAAACTTAACAGTTCAAATAAAACTTTATATAATGTTACACTAGTCCACCTTTATCAAATTTGAAAAAGCATGGGCGGAATTTTATGGCCCCCTTCGTAGTGCGTTCAAAACTCCATTGACTTTGGTGCGCTGTAAAATCCTGCTGGTGTAAAATTCTGCCCTATGGGTTGAATTTTTTGTCCCGCGGGTGTGCGCCCGACCCGAACGGGAGTAAAATAGTGCATGATGTTGTCAGGTGAGTGCCCCGATGTCATCGTGCGCTCGCACGATATTTCGCTCAGCGGGCACACATGGGTGCCAGAGTGGCACCCGCCATTAATTAACAGGCCACTTAAGGCCATTAACAATCCAATTGCCTGTGATTTTTCATTGCCCATGCGATTTTCTGCTCGTCGCATGGGCAAAACGGGCAGGCAGCCAGCTGACACTTTCTCAAATCTCATCCAAGTGCGAGTGTGAGTAGTGAGCAGTTTTGGAGATAGTTTGCAACTGGTTGCTTATTGGTACTGGGCAGCTTCATCTCTGTTCAGAGCTTCATTCTTAGCATTTCCAGGCCTTATTTCAGGACTCATTGCTGCCTGTCAGGCCCCCAGAGGATTCAGACTGTGTGGACCCTTCCAGGTATCAGACAGCCTTCTGTTCCCCTGGTAATGGGAAGAGAGGGGCAGAAGGGAGGTGAGGCCACGTGCCCCTATGCAGCTTCCAGTGGAGGGACCTCTGGGAGGAGAGGTGCAGGCACAAGGCATGCAGGGCCAGCAGGAAGTCCAAAGCAGGAGGGACCACAGAAATCACCACTATCCTGCTGCCAGGGTTTACAGGCGGTGGTGCAGCTACCTCAATATGTCTGAGGTGCAATGCCAAAGGAGGCTCCACCTCTCAAGGGAGACTGTGACCTCCATTTGCCATATGATTGGGCCTGAGATCGGCTCCCACTATGTGGGTGGACACCCCATGCCAGTGGCTCTGAAGGTCACAGTGACCGTCAAATTCTATGCATTTGGCTCTATTCAGGGCTCGGTGGGGGACCTGTATGGAGTCTCCTAATCAGTGTCCATAGTTGTGTCATGTTGGTGATAGAAGCTCAGTTCAGGTACTGACCTTTATTCTTTACCGTACAGATGAGGCCAGCCAATCTGAGCGAGCCAGAGGCTTTGCAGCGATTTCTGGATTTCCCCCACATCCAGAGTGCCATCAACTGCATAAATGTGGCCACCAAGGCGCCAGCAGGTCAGCCGGGTGCCTTCGTCAACAGGAAGGGATTCCACTCTATGAGCGTGCAGAGAGTGTGTGACCACAGGATACAGATTCTGCAAGTCTGTCCAAGGCAGCTCCCATGTTGTGTACATCCTCAGACACTCCCAGGTGCCGAGGCTTTTCAGTGCTCCAGCCCAACTGGATAGATGGCTGCTGGGTGACAAGGGCTATCCATTGAAGAGGTGGCTCATGAAGCCTCTCTGCCACCCAAGAACAGAGGCAGAGAAGCGTAAAAATACAAGTCATGGCTCCAGGAGGTCAGTGGTAAAGAGGACCATAGGTCTTCTCAAGATGCGCTTCCGATGCCTGGACTGTTCAGTGGGAGCACTACAGCAACCCCAGGGTGGGTGTCACTGATCGTGGTTACATGCTGCGCTCTCCACTGGCACTGGCAAGGGGGGACCCGCTGGAGGAAGGGGATCTTGACGCAGTTGCACAGGTCACAGATGGTGAATCCAGTGGTGAGTCCAAGGATGAGCACAGTGAAGAGAATGCTGAGAGAGGCAGGGACACCAAGCACGCCTTGATCCAATACTCCTTCAGCTAGGCTATCAAAGATCAGTTTCAAACACATGCCAGGGCTGCCTTCTCCATCCTGGATGTCTGAAAGGACCCTTTCATTTGAACACAAAGAACACTCAGCACCTGTGCAAAAAGTTCAGAGCCACATACGTCCAGCATTACATACTGGCGTATCCTGTACCAATAAAATAAAATAAAAAGGTGAAGCGTACTCAGGCCATGACGACAAAAGCAAAATTTATATCACTTTGACAATTCCAGATTACATCAACTTCTCTGGTCTTAATTAAACATAAATGAACATAAAATCACCCGTGACCTGTCCCTCTTGTGCTCATGGTGTCTTCAACTTACGCTTGCGTGTGCTACGTCTAGGTGCTCCCCCCTCGCTGGCACGGGCATTGGAGACAGCCTGCTGACCCTGTTGTCTTGTTAGCCTTCATGATCTTGACGGTCGTCCTCTGGCCAGTGAAGCCTGTGTGCGAGCGGCCAGTGCCACAGCTGGCATCTCCGCAGTCGCCGCAGCCTCATCAGATGCACGGTCACTGGTGGAGGGGCGAGGAGCTGCTGCCATCATCTGGAGCACCCTGACAGGAGCCCACAGAGACGACAGGCAGCTCGTGTGCCAAAGTGAGGTCACTGTGGACCTCCCTGTACACCATTGATGGACGGGCGCCTAGCTGGGAAACTGGGTGCTTCATCCATCTCTTACACTGACATGGAGCACCTGAGATCAGTGCCTGTGTGAGGGCTTGCAGGTCTGAGCACAACCCCAGGAACCCCTCATTCTATCCCTGGAATTGCCTCTCCATGAGAGTCGCCACTCTCTCAATGGAGGAGGCTGTCTGTTCACCCATGACAGTCAATGCAGTGTTCATGCTCCACATGGACTCCTCCATCGTGGAGACCTTGGCACGCAGACCCTTATGGATCTCTGCCAAATCCAGCAGCTGCCGCCTAATGGACGACTCCAGAAGCTCATCATCAGCCTTCGACTGAACATCGTTCCGGTCCCCAGCTGTACTCCGACTGCCGGCGCTCTGGGCACTCCCTGCCTCCGCCTGCACTCAAGCGAGTGTGAAGTGCCCTCACTAATGTGCACCGAGATACTAGCCTCCAATCTAATGCCCACTGAGGTGCTGTTATCTGCGCTGGTGCCTGGTTCAGAGAGCGGGTGTGATGCAGGTGACAGTGATGCCCAGTGGTCCTCTGGTGTCAGGGGTGGACCTTCGGGGTCTGCAGATGAGACGCCTGTTGGCAAACCTAAAAGGCAGAACAAGGACATGTCATTAGTTAAAGTCATCACACTGTCACTGTACTTGCCAGGCACACTGGTGAGACAATGGAGATCTGCATCACGGTGCCATCATCTTCTAGCGATCAAACAGGATGCCAGGTTCGAGGCTCACATCATTGAGGAGACTGCACTAGAATGGTTGCACAATCTGAAAGTCTCACCTCTCTGCACTGCGCTCTTCGTCTGGCACCCCTGCTTCTCCGCACCCGGTTGCACGGGGAGGCGTGCCGGCTCTCCAGCTCCAGGGCATCTTGCTCGAATTGGGAGAGCATCAGCAGGTTGGGCGGTCCTCCGCCTGTATGTGCCCTCTCGGCTTGGTAATGTCTTGTCTTCTCCTGAAAGGACAGAGGAGCATTGATTAGTCCACTCTACCTAGCCAGCTCCAGCTGAGGAACACCTCGCAGCGCACATCCAAGTTGTGGCCCTCGAACTGCAAGGCACTCAGTCCAAGAAGCCAAGGCTCACCCCCTTGGCCAGCTCCCTCATGATTGGCAGTTGGCACTCAGATCTAGCAACCCTGAAGTCCACGAGGGGCGGCCACACCTTAACACTCCTGCATACTGACCCATGCTAGCCCGGTACTCATCCTTCCTGAGTTCAGCAGGTGATTGAAACGCTTCTGGCACTGTAGCTACGTGTGCTGCACCACATCATGGCTGCTCACCCAGGCTGCCACCTCCTCTTGGTGAGGTACGGTGGCTTCTTCTTCCCATCTCTATGGACGAGGGTGCCCCCCCTGGCAGCCATCTCCTCCAGCAGGACCGCAAGGCACTTATCCGAAAAGCTGGGGGCCTAGTGCCCACCTGACCTGCCCTCCCACCTGGCATTTGCTGCCGCACTCAAGTGCATCTTCAGAACAGCAGCCAGACGTCCTTCCCTGACAGTCTTTCTGGGGCTGCCTGGGCCTTCTTTATACTGGTCACTGGGTCGCCTATGGACTGGGCGGCAAATAGGCCCCCGCCCCCGCTTGGCCCTTCCTGGCCAGTGAGGAGCCGCATTTCACGCTGGGTGGGCTTTAATTGGCCTGCCAGCCTGAATTCGTGGTCAGTGCCCGACCACGCCCACCCAACGAGGGCAAAATCCAGCCTGTTGTCTTTGAATGACGCACAAACCCAGCCCAGAGACTAGGGGAATTCTATTTTTGGCATTTTTGTGTTCCACTATGATACACATAGATATAGGCATGAATCTTCTTCTTGAGTTCCAACTGGACTGACCCACAGCACCACACCCTCCACCACAGGTAGGTCAAGGAGGCAGGTCCTAAATCCACCCCAGCCAGAATGGGATCAAACCCCTGTTGGCTGTTGGCACCAATCTAATCCACACCCAGCATCCAGCCAACTGGGCCCCCACCCCACAGCACAGCTCAAGGAGTCCAAGTTGCTATGGCAACATATACTTTTATATGCATACAGATGGCAATGATAGAGGCTTCAATTTCTTTCCACCATATGGCTGACCAGGAATGTCTTCTGCTCTTACCACCTGCCAGTGGTGCATATTGGAAGGATTTACAAGTTGATGCTCAACCTGTTTGGCCACACTATGAACATGCCTTCCTTGGCCATCAAGCGCTGGATTTGGACTTGTACCATAGTTTCTGGCTCAGATGGAGGGATGCTACGCACTGTGCCACAAGACCTCTCTGCAGTAAGAGGTAAGTCCCTTAAAAGTAAAAGGCTGAGACTATTTATAGGAGAAACCGATGTCCCTGAAGCTGAAAAGTTTTCTGCAATAGATTATTGGGGATATTCATAGGAGCATTCTGAAGTAAAATACATCACATAAAGAGATCACCAGATGACCAAAAGCTTGGTCACAGATGTGGGTTTTTAGGAGTGTTTCAAAGGTGGAAATGAAGTAGTGAGGCAGACAGCTATAGGGAGGGTCTAGGCAACTGAAGGCACGGCCACCAATGTTAGAGTCATTGAAATTGGGGTTGCACAAGAGACCATAATTAGATGAGTACAGATACCTCAGAGGGTTGTGAGTCTGGAGGAGATTACAGATATATAGGGGTGAGGAATTTGAAAACTAGGATGCATAAAAGAAAACTTTGAAATATCGTTCTTGCAAAATCTATGTGACTGAACTGACCAGGCTAACTTCTACTTTTATAATTGAGTTATTCCAGTATTGCATTTTTAATGTTGAACCTTTTATTGGGTCACGTTATTTTGCGTTGCAGCAACAGAACTTGGGACATGATGAGAAATTAATTCTAGAGATATGATAATACTTATGCCTATGTGATACTTTTGGATGAAAAATCTGCTGTGCTTAATTTGCTTTGTTCTATCCTGGCCAGGTGTGTCTCCAGAATGTTCTGCTATATCTCCTAATCTGCCTTGACATCTCTACTTTTGTTCTCTTCCCCTCTTCATCTTAGTCAGTTCTCATATTTAACTTTTCTCTATTCTTCCACAGACCCATGTTTCCTTTTTTGCCTTATCACCTTTCCTACTGTGCCTTTTCTTTGTCTCGTCTCTTATTCAGCTCCGTCCTTGTCATTCCCCCATTGAATCCCAATGTTATCTGTTCTTTCCTGACTGGTTCTGGAGCACAACCCAAAATGCATCAGGGTCTATCATGAGTCAGGAAAAGCTGAATTTCTTTAACCATATATGCATTTATTTTAACTGGAAATAAAATTAAAAGGAGTGTATATTTTAAGTTCAGTTTTTTTTTTCAGTGAGCAGAGTGAAAAAACGGGTTATGATGGATTGGAAAATCACACTGAAGGTAGAATATGCAATACTTTGCCAAAAGATGGTTTAGATGTATAATGCAGGCATTATTTGTGACTGTGACATTGTAATCTTACCCTACTTAAACTAATGATGGTGTATCACGCTGAAGTATGTTCTCATCTGTTTCTCTCTGCTCTTTTACTACTGTTTCATTGTTTTATTTTGCCCTGTTCCCTCTGTCTTCTTCAGCCTATCTGACTCACTCGCATTCTTTTAGATTGCATATAGTGGATAGTATGAAGGAAAAGGAATATTTCCCATTTGGCGGCTTGACGCACTGAATTAGGAGGCATCTGACCATGGGTGGAAGGCAGGAGTAGTGTATGTGTTAAGTTCGGGAGTCACAGATTACCCAAAAAAGATCCAAGCTCATTAGTGATTTTAATGTAATTTATTAAGAAGCAACAGTTTAAATATAATATGTAAGAAAAATAGTAAAAAAATGCACACGACCCGTGACAAATGAGAGCAGTTTACTGATCCTGGAGAACAGACAAAAGGATGGAACTGATCTTTGTAGCTGGAGGTTGCAGTTTCTTAAGTGTTCTGTTTGCAGCAGTCTTCTTTTTGTTCTTTGTCTTCTTGAGCTGGCCAAGGTGGAAGGAAGTTCTTTCTCCGTCTTCTTCTTCTGTCTGCTGAGGACTGTCACCGTGACATCTCGAGCACCTGTTAATATACTTTATTCCTAAAGGATGGTAGTTTACTGTCAGTCGCTTGTTCAAAACTTGCTAATTCAACAGATTTCAAGAAAATCCTGAAAAGTGCCATTTTTTTTACAGCAGGATGAGGGGAAGAGGCTGGAAGGAAGGGATGCCTGAGAACTTGTGTTGTGAGGTGCTCAGAAGAAGATGGCATGGTGAGAGGTATGATATAATGGATTCTTATAAGGGGAAGTTATAAGAGGGAGAGAGCTATAATAAGGGGACACTGAAGACAATGAGCAATAGATTAGTTGAAAGAATGGATTTTGAGCAGGTCTTTAAAGAGAGTTTAGGTGAGTTGGATGTGTTTATGAAGGGAATTCCAGATAGTAGGACCCAGGTGGTTGATGCCCAGAAGGAAAAGACAGTTCAGACCATAACTCTTATTTCCCAGTTTTTACTGGTGTTCCATTTTAAGTTATACAAGGTCAGTTCAGACTAATATTCTTATTTTCCAGTTTTTACTGTTTTTTTGTTCTGGGTGGAACTACCACCAATTGTGAGGTGGAGGAAGGGAGGGAAAGGGATGCACTAGAGACCACAGTAGAAGATCAGAGTGTTTGGGAACCCTAGAATCATGGAAATTTATGGTACAAAGGGAAGCAATTTGGCCCATTGCCCCTGTGTCAGTTGAAAAAGATCAATCCAGCCTATTCTTACTTTCCAGCTCTTGATTCATAATCTTGGTTCATACACTTCAAGTGAAATGTAGTGCTGGAGGAGACTATTAGGTGGGACAAAATGACGACAATAAATATTTTAAATTTGAGTCATTAAGGATGAGGGATCTAGAGTAAATCAACAAGGATAGAGCTGATAGATGAGCAAGGCAGGATACCTGCAGCTGGCTAGACAAGTTGGAATTTATAAATGGTGCATTATTGGATACCTGAGAGAGAGATTATGATCAAACCCAGTGATAGGAAATTGCATGGCAACATATACAGTACCCATGTGCTATACATTAAAAGGGCAAAGTAAAATTAATATTCAAAACCTTCCATGCCTACACTAATGGAATCCTAAAACCTTAGCAGAATCCTATAGATGCTGTGATGTTTCATTTGTTTCAATGTTTCATATTTCCTGGCTGTGTCCAAAGGAGAAAGAGACGAGTCAGAGCGTTTGGTGTGGAGGTTATTGATGGGCATGGGGATGGCTAGTGGGGTGGGATGGTGACAGTAGGAGATAGGATGGGACAAGGCCATGGGTTCGGAGTGGGGAGGGGTGCGGTGAGTGCTGTAGGTGGTGTTAAATAAAAACATTATCATTTTCAATTTGAAACACTAGGGGAGCCAAGGTCATCAAAGTTATGAGTGATGGGAGAACAAGACTTAGGACAGAATAGATATGTTCAGCAGAATTTTGCACAAATTGAAGTTTATGTAGGTTGCATGACTAGCAAAAAGACATGGGTACTCATATTTTTAGCCTAACAATTTGACTTACAGTGTGAAAGGATTTAATGATTCTTTTGTTATTGGCCTCTGAAAGCTTTTTGAGGATCATGTCCTGTTGACCACCTTCGCTAAATGTTGTATGAGCTAATAGAGATAAAATTGGCTCTTCAATTGACATGGTGAGAAAAATGCCTTCAGTTTGATACTAGACCTACAGTACAAATGAGTCATTAAAAACAAGAAACATGTGATAGGAGTCCACTGACAAAGCTGGAGAATTAATAGTGGCGTAGTGATAGTGTCACTGGACTAGTAGTCTAGAGGCCCAGGCTAATGCTCTGGAGACTTGAATTCAAATCCCACCATGGCAGCTAGTAAAATTTAAATTCAGTTAATAAATCTAGAATATGAAGCTAGTCTTAGTAATGGTGACCATGACAACAATCATCGATTGTTGTAAAAACCCATCTGGTTCACTAATGTCCTTTAGGGAAGGAAATCTGCTATCCTTACCTGGTCTGGCTGACATGTGACTCCAGACCCACAGCAATGTGGTTGTCAGGTAGCTGCCCTCTAAAATGGCCTAGCAAGCCACTCAGTTTAAGGGTAATTAGGGATGGGCAACAAATGCTGGCTTTGCCAGTGACACCCACATCCCATGAAAGAATGAAAAAAGGCATTCACTGAAACTATTCAGTCAATTAACAAAGCTAAGTACTGGGACTGTCACTTTAAACTAAGTGGAGGAGTTTAGTAGTCCTTTAACTGGAGATTGTAATCAGGAGGAGTCAACTGATATCAGATGAGGCTGATTATAAAAACAAGCTATAAGGATCAAAAATTAGTTTCTGTTATCTAAAAATACAGAATAAGGCAAGTTGTGTTCTAGTTATGAGCAACATTGTTGGTTCTGAGTTGAGCCAAGTTATTTTAATCTTGTGTAATCCATTGGCAAGGCAAGCTGACATATTATATGCCATTTTGGCACCTTCATAGGCCATCAATGGATTTGAAAGATATAGAGAAGCGTAAGAAGAAGAATTTCAAGATTTAAAGTTCAGCTTTTTGAAAAGGCTCAAAAGACTTTTTTTTTACTGGAGTAAAAACTACAGAAGGAATGTTCCCAGCTTTAATTTTGCTGAAATCTTTGTAATATTGAATTTTACAGTTGCACTTTGGTCTCTCGTTTGCAAAAAGATTTTGGGTGAGAAATTGGGCTTATTAGTGCTGTTTTTTTGGCTGCTATGAGTACCCTTAGAGTTCCAAAATGTGTCTGTGGAACTATGAACACTTTAAGGGTGAATCATGCCAAACACTATGTGAGAATATTGACACAATGCATGGTGAATATCACCAGAAGTATGTAGAACATGGAGTCAGGGTGCAAAACTGATTTGATGCCAGTGAGGCCATTTTGGAGCTCAACACTCTAGCTATATTGCCCTTGTAATCTTATGTAACTGAACGTGCATTCATCAGTAGAAAGGACTATTTTCCCCCACTACGGCTACTTAAAGGGATCAACTACTTACAGGTTAGTTGCTGGCTGATGATTTCTGGCTGTTGCTTTGGTTTATACATGTGTTTGATGCTTTGTAGCTGTTTAAGGCTGCAAAAGGCCACAGGGAGTGGTGTGAAAGTACAACACAGTTTCTGCTGTCTTCAAGGCTTGTGTGCAAATTAGTTGTTCTGAGAAATGGGTGCACTAGTAGAAATTCTCTTTGGAATATAGCATGACTTGGGGAAAATAAACAGAGGCCATGCAGAGTAGAACAAGTTGCTAGAAGAGGCCATTACTGTTCAGGGAGCAATTCTCTGACCTGAACTTCAGGAAGGAATAATGTGTGAGATATCTGTTTCAGTAAGGATCTCCTCCCTGAAATATGCCAGATGCTGCAGCCACAACTACTATCTTCGAGCTGGTCCAGACTCCCCAGCCAGAGGAAACATCATCCCTGCATCCTGTCTGTCCAGTCCTGTGGTGTGGGCAGCTGATTCACCTGCCAGACCAATGCTGAGAAACTTCCCCAGAGGTAAGACTTTAGGGGATTGTCTCGAAGTGGCTCCCTGCTATTTTACGGGTGCCTGCATTACCAGGGGGCAGTGGTAGATGTCTACCCAAGGTTTCCATTGCTTAGACTACTGATGTAGCCCTGCAGTACAAGTGCCAAGGTTCATGGCGGCCTGCTGCACAACTTCGCCAGCTTGAGGAGAGCAGCCCTTTTCACCAGCTATATGGCTCTAGCTGAGGAGTAGGAGCATGAGAAAAAGGGGAAAGAGAGGAGGCAGCTTAGGCAGTGCCTTCAGGCTGTCTATGAACAACTCATCTGAGTGCAATATCAGTAAACACAGCCCTGATTTCCTCACTTACCAACAGTCCCACAACTTGCCTTCCTCTGTTACTTTGCAAAGCAGGGCAAAGACTGCATTGCCTGTGGTGAAGGTGACGGTGGAGATGAACATTTGTGTTTCTGGCTCCTTTCAGACTGCAGATGGAGATATTGGCAACATCTTGCAGTTTGCCACCCACTATTACATGAGAGAGGTCACTGAGACTTTATTAAAGAGAGCTAACTATATTTCATTGATCTTTCCAGAGACATACAGGGAGAGTGAGCATGCAATTTAATCCGTTACTGTCCTCTTGGCCAGAATGTAGAAGTGAAAGCTACCACAAAATAAACATTTCAAAGTAAATTTCTAGATGAAATCATACCATATTGCATATGTATTGGAAAGACAGTTGCCTGTTCCAGATGGCTTGCATTCCAGGTCGCTGAGGGAAGTAGGTATGGAGGGGCATTCTAAAATCTTCTCTCAATACAGGGAAGGTGCCACAGGATTGGAAAATGGCAAATGTCATACCCTTGTTCAAGAAAGGGTGTAAGGACATTTCTAGTAACTACAGGCTGGCCAGTTTAACATCAGTTTTTAGAAAGAATAATCAACAAAAATGAACAGGCACTTGGAGTGGTTTGAATTAATTAAGGAGAGCCAGCACAGATTTGTAAAAGGCAGATCATGTTTGACTAAGCTAGTTGAATTTTTTGATTAACTAACACAGAAGGTTGAAGAGAATGCAGTGGATGTTAAGAAAGCGTTTGACAAAATACTACAAAAAGCTGGTTAACAAAATTGAGGCCCATGGAATAGGAGAGTCAAATATCAGCTTGGATTAAAAAAAGGCTTAAGGACAGAAAACGGCGAGACATTGTAAATGGTTATTTTTTCAAACTGGAGGATGGTGGACACGTGGTGTTCCCCAAGGTTCAGTGCTAGGAGTATTATGCTTTTTGATATATATAAATGACTTGGTTATTAGAAAACAAGGTAAAATTTCAAAATTTGCTTATGGTACTAAAGTTGGAGCTATGGCAAACAGTGATGATGATACCAATAGATTGCAACAGAATATAGATTGGCTAGCAGAATGGGCAGATTAGTGGCAGATAGAATTTAATACAGAGAAGTGTGAGATGGTACACTTTGGCAGAAGGGAGAGGGATGTATACTTAATGGTACAGTTCTAAAGAATGCAAAGGGACAGAGGGAGCTGGGGTTTCAGGTGCCAAGATCTTTGAAGATGGCAGGGCATATTGAGAGAGTGGTCAGCAAAGCATATGGGATTCTGTGGCTTCACAAATTGGGGTATTGAATGCAGAAGTAGGGAAGTTATGCTGAACTGGTATATTGCATGACTTTGGTATCTGAAATGAAAAAAGCATAAGGGTAGGGTTGTGGCGTGGGGAAGGGGAAAAGTAAGAGGTGCATGCTTACATTATTTGCAGTTTGTAAATTAAAGATAGTGTGAAATGAGAAGAGAGTGGGATGTGAGAATAGGATATCGTTACCTTTGGTTTCAGTCCTATCTCTGCCTCCAGCCTCAGCAATAGGCTTCTCAATAATGGCCAGCACCATCTGCTCCATGGGGTTTAGAGCATGCACCTACACCTGTACCCTTCTGATTAGCTCCTGCTGCCTCCAGTTATCCTGCACCTTGTCCTACAAGAGAGAGAGAAGTGTGTCAGTGAGTGTGGTGCAATATGTTTGGGTGATGGGGCTGTCATGGGTTACAACCAAGTTAGGAGGGGTGAGCTGACTCCTCTTTCCCACTCCTTGGTTGGTTATAACAGAGTTTGAATTTTAAAAAAATGTGATATTGCCAATTCAGTATGTATTTAACTGTGTATAACTCTGGTGTAAAAATTAAGCCAGCCAGATTCCTTGAGTTAACAAGTAAGGAGTTAATTTTATTATTAAAACTCGCACAGGTAAAATGTACGAATATGTCCAACTTTCCACTAATGCAACAAACACACAATTTCCCCAGGCATGCACAAGAATAAATAACATCTGATACTCTGAAGTTTTAAAACTTGCTCAAGTAAAAAAGGTAAAGTCAGAAAAATTATTCACAGATTGTTTGAATGCTTGCTCACAATTAGAAAGTCACGTTCCATGATGACTGCTGTTACAATCAATTCCGGAGATGGTGACTAATTCCTCTTTCTTGAGGTTGGCTATAACAGAGCTTGAATTTTTAAAAAGATGTGATTTTTCAAGTCAATATTTGACCATATGTAAAGCTATCTGAAGAAATAAGCCAGTCAGGTATCTTGAGTTAACAAGTAAGGAGTTAATTTTATTGTTTAAAAACTCACTCAAGTAAAAGTATAGGACTTATTAAAAAGGTAAAACATGTCCCGAATCCTGTGACATATATACATGCATGCACGCACATGCAGACACACACACATGCAAAGCAGAACAAGTTACGGGGTGGAGGAAGTGGAATTGATAAGAGTTGGGGTCCACAAGGGGAAAAAGGAAAAATATACATTCCTTTGGTGGTCTTGAAATTCCAGGGATGTTGCAACCGATGTAAGCTGGTTGTTTTGCTGGAGACAGTCTCTTTTAAACTATAATCCACCATTTTCCAGAGTGGGTGCTATGAAATTTGACGTTCATCTTGATTAAAATTCTCTATCTCTGCAATGTAATCCAAATGTAACAGAGATAGGGAGGAAAGAGAGAGGTGATGTCACATTCTGCAGTCGTCTTCTGTTCCTGATGCCTTCTGCAGACTTATCTTGCTGTAACAAACAGACAAGTTTATAATCGTTGCTTTTCACAAGTGGGCTCCTGGCCATGTCCCAGCTGGTTATTGGCACAAAATGGAGGGAAATCCATGTTAATGAAGGAACTTTGATCTCCCATTGTCAAAGCTACCAAGATGCCATCGAAACAGATAGGAGTCCTTTTCACCCTCCTTGCATGATGAGTTTTGTTAGTCCTTCTTTCTTCCTGCCATCTTATGAAGTCAGGAAGTCTGGTGGCCTATTATCCTTACATTTTGCAGAGAGTTCAGACAATGGCAGTGTGAAGTCCATCAGGAAACTGCCTAGGCAAGTCCCTTGGTAATCCATGTTCAGAGGCTTCTAGAAATTTGGCCAGGTTTCTAAGGCAAGTGGCTTCAGCCATTTTAAAGTTGTGTATTTGTAGTTCTATCTGTTTCTTTCCTTTTTAATAACAATCCAAGGCATTACACCAACCAATGAAATTAACAATTAATATTCCGCATTACACGTGACACATCGTTGTGACACTGCTGGTATTTTGGTTTCTCACTGAAGCTGTCATTCTGCAGTCATGGTTAGTTGATTCTCTTTTCTCTTGAAGACAGTGGTGTTGAGTTGGAATCACAGCAATGAGGTATTCTGGTGGGTTTTCAAACCACAAACAGGCTCTAACCCTACTGTCCCTGTGGCTGTTTTTGTCTGTTGGTTCAAATCAGTATATTTTACACCCAAGAGCTGGGGCACATGACCTCTCTCTGATTTTAATCTGGGGCTTATCGTAGACATTGTCCCTGAGGCTTCATAGACTCTGGTCTCCATAAAGTGGCTTGTGGTCTTCACAAATGTAACTTAATAGCTGGCAGTGGGTGCAAGTTGAGAGATGTGGGTACGAGGCTTGCAACTTTAAGGGCAGGATTTTACCATCGGCGAGCGGGGGCAGGGCCCACTCGCTGACGCGTAAAATGATGCGAGATGACGTCGGCAGAACTCCCGACGTCACCCCGCCCCATTTAAATTTTCAGGAAGGCGGGGGCGCAGGAAAATCAGTTGCGCGCCCGCCGACCTGTCAATGGCCAATTGAGGCCATTGACAGGGTCAGTTAAGCAATTAAAGGACCTGCCCATCCAACCTTAAGGTTGGAGGGCAGGCCAGGAGCCCCAGCGGCAACTAGAAAAAACATGAAACCTCATCCACCAGCGGGATGAGGTTTCATGTAGGGTTTTAAAAATTTTAATAAAGTTGTTATGGAAATTATGAACATGTCCCAGCTCATGTGACATTGGCACATGAGGGGCCATGTAAGGGAATTTTTTTTTTTCTATTTCTAATATTGTTGAAAGTAGAGCCGATCTCCCTGAGGCAGCACTTAGCCTCAGGGAGATGAGTGCGCTCTTTCGTGCGCATGCGCAAAAGAGCGCACTCTCGATTTTAGGGATTCCCCCTCCCGTCCGCATAGGGAGCGCATAGTGCTTTCCTGCGGATGTCACGCTGGGCGGGTCTTAATTGGCCCAACCACGTAAAATGGCACTGCGCCTCCGATCGGAAGCACGCCGGCACGCGCCCGCCCATCAACTTCCCCTCCGACGGGGGGAAAATTCAGCCCTAAGTGTGTAAAAGTGAAGTGAAACTATGAATGTTAGGTATGAGTCCTGAATGGAAGACGTAGCTGGTAGGTGTATGATGGAGATGTGGTGATGTGAGCAGTTTCTGAAGATAGTGGTACCCTTGGGTGGATATGGCATTTGAAAATACATACATTGATGTTGACCACTTGTGTGTCATCATTGAACCTCTTGGAGCATCACATCCAAGTCCTTGGAGTTGGACTCCTGGCACTGACCTCCACACCTATCTGCTGCCACTGCCTTTACACTATGTATCTGGAGGGTCTTCTGGGTCCCTGCAGATACAGCACATCTCTGATACTACTTACTTCCTCTCCCAAGGCTTCCAGTGCAGCATCCAAAAACCTTGGAACCCACTTTCTCCCATGATGTACCATTCTTCACTGTTTTCCAGGCCAGATTCACTTACTGCATAACTGAAAGCACCTAAGCCACAATGCACCTTCCCTTTAAGAAGTGCCAACTAGCTTTAAGTAGTAATCAGAAGTAATTATTCTGAGCCCCCTGTGGATGTATGCCACCAGTGAATAGTACAGCTGCACACAACAGTCATTCAAATCAGCAGGCAGCGCAATAGCATATTACATTAAACAGGCAAGGGTTAATAACGCATTACAATTTGCATGCCTGTTTTATGGGGGCTCCCCAATTTAACTCCTTTGACTTTTGACCACATATTTGTCCCAAAGTTTACAGTTGCCAATCTTAGTGCTGCTCGGTGTCTATTCTTTGTTCACCATGCTGTAGAATATTATGAGATATCTTTCTGTAGGTAAGGAGCTACAGAATATAATGTTGATTTTAATTTAAGATTTTAGATTTAAAACCAGAATAGGAATACAATTTTTTGAGCTTTAACGATATCTTCAGATAGCTTTAAAAATATCTTTATTAAAATGTTACCAAATATGTACGTAGAATCATTGCCTGTTATATTTTGTAGAAACTGTGTTTTTCAAAATTCAGGAAAGTTTGGAGTGCAAACAGCAAAACTTTGTTCCTTCTATATGGGTTCCAATATCTATGGATGGTTGCGGGGAGGCTACAAATGGCCAAAGAAACCTGCAAGTCTAGGATGTGGAGACCCTACCGAATTTAATGAAAGACCCTCAGTATCATATTAGTAGATATCTGTCAATGGGGATCCTTGGGAGCAGTCTCTGGCAATTAAGACGGGTAGGTTGGAGATTGTGGCTCGGTTGGGATGGTTGATTCATGGCAGGGATGGGTGGGGCAGGAAGTTTGGTGGTCATGACTGAGAAAGGCCACAATTGTTCCTTTGGGGGTTAGGGTGGTGGTGGGCGGAGAGGGCACGAGGGAGAAGAAAGGCTGGCAATCTGGAGGGAATTAGAGGGAGAGGGGTTGGGGGAAGGCTGAATGCTTCCTTGTGAGGCCTAGGTGCACTCTTACTCCTCCGGTTCACAAGGAGTGCTGAGCCAGGCATTTAAGTTGTGGAGCTAGCAGCTCATGCCTTCTTCTCATGATCAAGGTTTTCGACCCCAACAATGAATTTTAAATCGAGCTCCATAAGGTGATGGATGCATGTGCAGCATGTTGGAGTTACATACCTTACATTTAAGTCTTTAGCTCCCCATAGTACCCACTTAGTATCAAAGCCATGGTGTTTATGCTGTATGATGAATCAGCAAGAAGGGGATATGAGAACAGAGGGAGACGTTAGTAGAAATATTTTCATACATTCCACGTTCTAATAATATTTTGTATTACTGTGTGGAATCAGAGATTATAACATTATTTGAAATTGAACTGATTAAGTATTTAAAACAGCAGGTTAAAAGAAATGGGGAAAGGACAGGAACATAGAATTAGAGTAGATGGATCCAATTCAGGAATTAGTGCTGGCACAGGTATGATTGCCCAGCCCTGAACTGTTACCTCCTGCAGTATCTTGATCAAGTTTGAGCTTGTGAAGTAATGGGTTATTCAATAATATAAGGCATCACAGGAAAACTCAGTTTTGCTCTCTGGTAGCATTCACACACAACTTCAAAAGAGAATTGGATAATTATCTGAAGAGAAAAAAATTGCAAGGCTACGGGGCAAAGGTTGGGAATGAGACTATTTGTGTTGCTCTTACAGAGAGCTGGCATGGACATAACAGGCTGAATGACCTCCTTCTGTGCTGTGACCATTTAATAATTCTATGATATGCACTTTCCATGAGATGGCAATCAGGCATTTGAATCCTGGTTGATTCTTCTCCTTTCTCCCTCCTTTTCCAAATCAAGGGTTTGGGACAATTCATCTTGATGCGGCTCTGGTCTGAATAGCCTACTATTACCGATGAATAAGATGCTGACTTGGATTGCATAGAGGCTGATAGCAAAATTGACATTCTCTTTGTACACAGCTTTATGAGACTGCTTTGCAGAACACCTTTGGTCTGTCCGCAAGCATTACCCAGACCTCCCTGTTGCTTGCCATTTCAACACTCCACCCTGCTCTCATGCCCACATGTCCGTCCTTGGTTTGTTGCATTGTTCCAATGAAGCTCAACGCAAACTGGAGGAACAGCACCTCATCTTCCGACTAGGCACTTTACAGCCTTCCGGACTGAATATTGAGTTCAACAATTTTAGATCATGAACTCTCTCCTCCATCCCCACCCCCTTTCCGATTTTCCCCCTCCTTTTTGTTTTTTCCAATAATTTATATAGATTTTTCTTTTCCCACCTATTCCCATTATTTTTAAATGTATTTCCATCCATTGTTTTATCTCTACCTTTTAGCCTTTTTTGAATCCTTCACCCCACCCCACCCCCACTAGAGCTAGCTGTACCTTGCTCGTCCTGCTTTCTACCCTTAATTAGCACATTCCTTTAGATAATATCACCACCTTCAACACCTCTTTGTCCTTTTGTCTGTGACATCTTTTGGTTATCTCCACCTATCACTGGCCCTCTATCCAGCTCATCTTGTCCCCCCCACCCCCTTAAACCAGCTTATATTTCACCCCTTTTCTATTTTTCCTTAGTGCTGTTGAAGAGTCATGCGGACTCGAAACGTTAACTGTGCTCCTCTCCACAGATGCTGCCAGACCTGCTGAGTTTTTCCAGGTATTTTTGTTTTTGTTTTGGATTTCCAGCATCCGCAGTTTTTTGCTTTTACCTTCATGAGAATAATGTTGTTCTGTCTCTGCTGCAATGCAATCTATGGACAGTAGATGTCCTCCCACTATAACCGCAAGATTTTTCATTGCACTTTGAGCAGCTGCACAGGAATAAGGATTCTTATTTCATACTATGCAATATAAAACTGACAGACATATTAATTTTGTTCATATCTTTAGTGAAACTTGTTGCTGTTACCCATGTATGTCTTCATACCATTGTGGCTCTAACCTGCTTTTGAATGGGTGCTGGCATGCAAAAAGCATTGATGAAAAAGTTTTAGTGAAGCCTTTTCCTTGGGAAAGGGGAGTTGTATATCAAAATATGATGTCCATGTACATTAACCACTAGAAGTTAATACATAGGTACAAATCATCAATAAGTGGTAGAATTTTGCTTTTTCAAGGGGGAAGGAATTCAAAGTGGGGAGAGAAAAACCCTGGTCAGACCTCACCTGAGGTACTATGTTCAGATTTCGGCAGTGCACCAGAAGAAAGTTTATTGAGCAGGGTGGGAATGATTTGAGCCTTAAAGGGTTAAATTTTGAAGACAGGTTGCATAAAAGTTTGTGTTCCCTTGAGTTTAGAAGGTTGAGAAGTGATTTAATTTCTTCATTCAAGAGGGCTGTGAATCTTTGAAATTGATTTGTGGGTGCTCAGTTGATGGATATCTTCAAGACTGAGAGCAATAGATATTTGGGCTCCAAGGGAATCATGGGATATGGGGCAACGGCAGGAAAGTGGAGTTTACGAAAAAGTTCAGCCAATGTCTTATTGAATGGCAGAAAAGGTGTGAGGGGCCAAATGGCCTATCCCTTCTCCTAGTTCTTATGTTATATGTTCTTGCATTCCAGTTGAAGTATTTAAAATGATAATGGTTTCTGTCTCTCTCTGCAACATCCCCCTGCCTCCTGGCCTAATTTCTGTGGTTGGGGAATCCAGAAAAAGGGTGCAAAGCTCAAAATTAGTGCCGGGCCATTTAGTAGTGAAATTAGAAGGCATTTTTTTCACACAAAGGGTAGTGGAAATCTGAAAATCTCTTCCCACCCCAAGACCGGGACTTTTCCGAGACAGTAGTGGTCCTCCTGCCAGGGACACAAGTGGAGGGTGAGCCACTTTGGTGAGCCGCAGGATCTGGAACTTCAATTTACAGGCAGCAACCAATTAGGTGGCTCCTGCCAAGTCCGCCTTCCTATTAAGGACAGCGACCTGCCCCCAAGAGCTGCTGGTCCAATCAGAGGGCCAACAGTTCAGCAGCACCACTGGGGAGCATGGCAATTGCTGGGGCCGCACCTTAAGGAAGCTGTAGTAATCTGATCTGTAATATGCCTTTAAGACAAATGTTGTAATGTAAGATCACATGATCTTGGTATTCAATAGCAGAGAAGTGCAGGCTACCTCTAGAGAAGTCTTAAGTTAGAATCTGAAGAGTGAAGACAGAGATTTGAGTTGTAAGCACACAAGTGTAGCTGCTGAGTTCCTTTTGTATTTAAACAGAATGTGTTTCTTCTAAGAACAGTCTACAGATCTTCTCTGTATTGGTACCAACTCGGTCACCCTGGCACACCTAGAATACCGTGAATAATTTTGGTCCATTATCTAAGGAAAGATATACTGACATTGGAGGCAGTCCAGAAAAGGTTCACAAGGTTGATCCTGGGTATGGAGAAATTTTCTTATGAGGAGAGGTTGAGTAGGTTGGGCCTGTACTCATTGGAGTTTAGAAGAATGAGAGGCAATCTTATTGAAACATATACGATTCTTAGGGGGCTTGACAAGGTAGATGCTGAGACGTTGTTTCATCTTGTGGGAGAGTCTAGGACCAGAGGACATAATCTCAGAGTAAGGGGGCGCCTATTTAAGATAGAGATGAGGAGGAATTTCTTCTGAGGGTCGTGAATCTGTGGAATTCTTTACCGCAGAGGGCTGTAGAGGCTGTGTCGTTAAGTATATTCAAGGTTGAGATAGACAGATTTTTAATCAGTAAGGGAATCAAAGGTTATGGGAAAAAAGCAGGAAAGTGGAGCTGAGGATTATCAAATCAGTCATGATCTCATTGAATGGCGGAGCAGACTTAGACCGAATGGCCTTCTTCTCTCCTATGTCTTATGGAAACAAGTGTGCAACCCGGATCCTTTGGCCCCAATAAACCAAGGGCACTGGATCCAACAGAAGTGGGCTTATTGATGGATGACGCCCTCACAACTAGGTAGAAGGGGTAAAGCAGGCCCCAACAAGGAGTCGGGTGGTGGTTGCTGTGGGCAGATGGCACCAATGCTGTGGGGGCCCCTTAATGGGTCAAACAGCACCCAGAAAGGGGACTATCCACCCCTATTTTGAGTCCACTGGGAGGCTGCTAGGATTTATGTTGCAGCCTTGCTCTGCAGCAGAGGGTTGCCCTGTTCTGGTAAAATGGCAGCAAAGGAAGGAGGAGGCCCTCAACAATTTGCCACCTAAGTGGTTTAATTGGGCTCCAGTCAGGCAGGCCATCTGCAACCTTTCCCCCCAGCTGGAAAATTTGCATGGTGGAGGGAAGGCATTGGGCACTCCACCCAATACCTTCCCTCCTCCATTTTGCTAGTTTTCCTGTCTCAAACCCTATCCTCAAAGGGCCTGGAAAATCCTGACCCAAAATAGGCTGTGGATTCTAAACAAAGCTTTCAAGACTGAGATTTTTAAAGGCGTTTAGGGAAATGGATCAGAGACAAGGAAATGGAACTGAGTTATGCATTAGCTATGATCTAATTGAACATCAAACAGGCTCATGTGGCTGAATGGCCTACTTCTGTTACCAAATAGTTTAGTGTTCAAATTAATTTTGACTGATAGATGTTTCTTTATATCTACTCCTAAATAGTGATCTTTTAGATGAGAAGCCAGATGCATGACAAGTCAACAATGTAAGCAGCAACGTAAACAATCCCCGAGGAATGTACTGCTTCAGAATAAACAGCTGTTGGAAAATAACGGCCATTTCTTTTAAAGAAGAAATGTAAGTACAATGGAAATTGGGAAAACCTAAGCCTTAGAAAGATATGATGTATTGTCAATCAAAATTACTATTATCCAGAGGTTCTTTTATAAAATTGTCACAGAAAAGAATTGTAACAAATCCGTGTTGGCAGAAATGGCATGGTGCATTGCTCTAGTGCTGAGAAATGAGTTGAGCCTGTTTGATAACATATTACAGCTGCACAAGCCTGAATTCTGCCTGTCTTGCTTGTTCCTTATTGAAGAGGGCAGTACCTTCATCAGAGGGTTTGGGAAACACTCCCTGCGTTTTTAAGATGATATGTTGAAGAGCATCAACATGCCATTTAAATGTGACACCTATGCAATGAACATTATAGTCCATCCCCCTCTTCAAGCAAAATATTTGCCAAGCTTGTAAACATGAGTGTTTAATAGGCAAATATTGTATGAGCCTGTAGTTATTATATCACATTTAATTCATGATGAGGTGCAAACCATGGTGTTGTAACAAAGGTATATTGTATATATTCAATACAATTCTATTATCTTCTTTCTGAATAGGTTATTTTATAGTCGATGCACTTTTTGCTTATCAATGTACCAATGTTCAGTAAGGTGTTACTTTATAGGTCAGCAACTTTGGATGACACCTGTGAATCGCTGATGCCTTTGATGCTCTTGGTCTTGCCTCTGTATTTTATCTTCTGATTACTACTTTCTCTTCTGTAACTATTTTTGAGTCAAGATCTTAGTTTTGCTGTACTGATCATTCAGGTGAAATCTTAAAGGTATTTCACAAATTCATCCTGACTATTTTCATTCTTTCATGGGAGGTGGGCATCGCTGGCAAGGCCAGTATTTGTTGCCTATTCCTAATTGCCCTTGCACTGAGTGGCTTTCCACACTATTTCAGAGGACAATTAAGAGTCAACCACATTGTTGTGGGTCTGGAGTCACATGTAAGTCAGAACAGGTAAGGACGGCAGATTTCCTTCCCTACAGTGCATTAGTGAACCAGGTGGGTTTTTACAACATTTACATCGGTTTCATGGTCATCAATACTGCGACTAGCTTTTTGCAATTCCAGATTATTAATTGGATTTAAATTTCACCAGCTGCCATGGTGGGATTTCAGCCCTTGACTCTAAAGCATTAGCCTGGGCCTCTGGATTACTAGTCCAGTGACATTACCACTGCACCACTGTCTCATTGTGTTGTGCTTCAGTGGAGCTTTGGACTAAATCGTAGGCGGAAGGCTCTTTGGAGGTTCGTTGCTACAGGACAGCACCAAGAGAATTTCTGCCATTAAAATGGTGACAAAACCAGAAAGTCTCAGTTATCATATAGTTCTGCAACCTTTCCTAATCCTTCAACTGCAGGAGTATTGTTGCAACCTGAAAATGTTAAATCTTTCTTGCCTCAATATTTATTTAATGCACCAAAAAGACTGTTTTTGTGTTCCTTTCACCAGAGGAACAGCTTTCTGTCAAGCTGTTGTCTGTCGATCATCCATTTGGGTGAGCTACCTTGTGTCTCTAGTATTACCTTAAAGGAAGGGAGCAAAGTAATAAGTGTACATCTCCCCCTTTTTAGAGAAGATGTCAGACTGGATTTTTGGGCCCTGCTGTAATGGCACAGAGGCAAGTAGCATTGTCTACTGGTGTGCCAGTTCCCCAGCTTCATCCCACCTTTGGGCCACTTCCCCACCAGAAGGATGGGGGTGGGGGAGGGTGGTCGTGGAGGGGTGTGAGTGGTGTTGTACAGCAGGACGACTGCAAGCAGTGAGTAACCAACTGACCCACTTAAAGGCATCATAAAGCTGGTTGTCAGAGGCCAACTGGGATTTTCCAGTCAGCCTCCAGGTCCCTGCAGGTGGCAGGGCTCAATGCAGCTGCATGGATATGGCCTCCCAGTCGCAGACTAGAGATCTTGTCTACCTGCCTGGGCTCAGCAGCAGCCACAGGCTGCCCTGTGGAGAGACCACCACCCCCACACCTCTTACCACAGCCATCCCCCCCCCACCACAATGGTTTTAAGGAATATCTTAAAGGGGCAAAAAGGGTTAAGGAGGGAATTCCAGAGCGTTAGGGCCTAGGCAGCTGAAGACATGGACACCAATGGTGGAGCAATTTATATCAGAAATGCGCAAGAGACCAAAGAAGTGCAGATATCTTGAAGTGTTGCAGAGCTGGAGGAGGTACCAGAGAAAAGGAGGGACAAGACTATGGAGGGACTTGAAAACAAGAATGCAAATTTTATTTTAGATTATGTACTGTAATTCTGTTAAAATTGGAGAACTTTTCTGATCCTTTATTTACCATTGGTTAGGGTCGTTTTCTGAAATCTCACCCAGAAAACCATTTTCAAACCTTTCCCTTTAATATATAGCTAACAAGGCCCAGAGGAGAGGAAAATGTTTGCACAAGCAATTGACTATGGCTTGGGCAGAGGCAGCAGATAAAATGTTACTTTTGTACCTCATTTATCTCCCCTCCTCTAAAAGGCTTTGGCTCATTTTTTTTTTAGTTTGGCTCTTCAATTGTAAACCTAAAAACGAGTGTCAGCCAAAACCCTTGGTCAAAATATACACAAAGCGCATGTTAAAAATTGGGTCTGCTGTCAATACTTTCTCTCGTTTAGTGGGCAACTTGCTCTCAGAGATGTTCGGAGAGTCTGAATTTACATGAGTTGGCTTGCACAGCCCTATATCTACTTACACAATTGAGCAACTCAGGAGTCTACCAATATCCCTTTGTGTTCTGAACAATTTATTTCTAACTCCTGCTGCATTGTGTCCTCTCACGGCCTTTTTTTTGGGCTTCTCTATTTCACTTGTTTTATTTCATAAACGTGGCTGCTAATGTTTGTCTGTGTTTTTATCCCATGTTGTCAAAGCTTTTCATTTTGCACTCATCATGACAGATGCAAGAATGCCAAATTTCGAAAGGTGCAACAATTTATACAGAAGGAGAAAAGGGTGATGATTGGTTGGCAAGTTGACTCTGTATAATAATCTTAAATTGGTATTTAGTACAATTCTTAGCATACTCGGGATTGTTCAGTGAGTGCCATACAATTGCAGAATCACATCTAACATTAGACACTGTGTCCTGAGTTTTGTAAGCAGGGACTGGTTAAGTACAGTCAGTACTTTGCCTAATGTGAACAGCCAAAGGGACGTGCTGTTTAATACAATCCACCAGTCATTGGGACTTATGGCCTACATACTTGGCATTGCACTGGCACTGAAACTTATATACCGCATTACTCATTTGCACAATAGGCAGAACGCCTTTTCGGTTTGATGTTAGTGGAAAATACCACTCATACTGCTAGCAGCGTGAAACGGCTGGCTTCACCTGTTGTTCAAAATTTTGAGATACCTTACCATTGCAGGGTAATTTGAGATGGACCTGAAAATGCCCAGTCGAAAAGTGGGGGCATTGAAGAAGAGTCCTACGGACTCGAAACGTTAACTCTGTCTTTCTCTCCACAGATGCTATTAGACCTGGTAGTTTTTCCATCATTTTCTGTTTTTGTTTCACATTTCCAGCATCTGCAGTATTTTGCTTTTATCTAAAAGTGGCAACCTTGGACCTACTCGTGAGTATGTGCGATGCACAATGAGCAATGATCTGATTGGGGTAGCCATTATCCTGCAGGATAGCTTTGATGCACTCTATTTCAGTGTCAAACTTGCACAGTAAGCAAATGACTTGGGCCCTATTTACAGGATTGCCAATAAGGCCAATATTTTAGTACATGGAGGTTCAGGAATCCCAACCCGTATATTGATAAGTGAAGGTAGGCTTGCTGTAGACAGTAGTAGAGAACTATTTAGCAGATTTCTCAACTAGCACATCGAGGAAAGGGAGCTTATTAGACTGCTCCATTTCAAAGGTGAGTGCAGCATGGATCGCATTAAGGCGTGTAAGGAAATTCTTGCATGAAGCTGAAGATGTAAGTTAAGAGTTAAGATAAGTACACTGGAGCTGGTGTGAATTGGAAAGGATGGCTTTGAGCTGATGAAATTTTTGATTTCTCCAAGACCTGTTGTTGAAAAGGGAATTGGAGGAGAATTAAACAATAAATATGGAATCAAAAGATAAAACTGGATGTCATCAGTGTACATATGGGCTTGACCCAGTGATTCTGAATATTGTCACCAAAGACAAGCATTTAGACAGAAAAGGAAGGGACCAAGGAAAGAATTTTGGGGTGTGCCAGGAAAAGAGTTATGAGCAGTGATCCACACCCCCTCATTCCCTTCTAAACTGAGATTCTGAGGCATAGAGACACGGGCCAGAATCTTCTACCCCGCAGGAGGTGAAGTAGGAGGCAGATGGACCTGAAAATTTGGTGAGTTGGCATTGAGACTGATACCCAATGTCTTCCATCCTCAACCGGAAGTAAGTTCTTCACAGGAAGGCTCATGGTCGACCTTCCCACCCCGCCTCCACTTGAGTCCCTTAAGTGGCCGTTCAATGACCAATTAAGGGCCTTTTTCCTGCAATCTTCCCAGCTCTAGGCGAGCCTGCTAACATATGGCCTGTACAACTGGTAAAACTGTGTGGGCTGCATGTCAGTTGGGGGGAATCCTTCGATCTGCACTAATCTGCGGATATACATGGGGCCGAGGGGTGGCAGTTGACTGCCTACCCCATGGCCTCCCTCTTCCTGTGACATCCTCCCATTGACAGCCTGCCACCCTCTTTTTCCCCCCTCCCTGCCAAATCCCCTACAGTGCTTAGCTTTTTCCTGGGTCGCTGCACAACCCTGGGACTCTGGGGATGTTGTTCCATCCCCAGCTAAGGCCTCTTCCATTGTGCTGCCGAAAGTAAGAGTTGCATGCTGGCCTCCAATTTGCGGGAAAGATGTTGTGTTCTGGCGTCCTCAGTTGGGAGGAAGACCCGGCGCTGTCCACTTAACTGCCTGATGGGCAGAAGATATGACGGCCTTTCCTCTTCAGAGTCAGCGTGGGTGTCTTGCAGCTTTTTCAGGCAGCAGGTGAGACACCCGCCAAGAATGGAAGTTTCCATGCATGGTTCTCAAGAAAATATCCTGACTGGCAGCAGGTAAACCCTTTTATTAAACAAATTGAACTATAAGTAATTACAATTTACAGCAAAGAATTGTATAATTGTGGAAAATGATTATTCAGTTGCATCCTGCCAACTGTCCCTCATCTGTATAACAAAGCATAATGTGTATTATTTAACACTTGATTCATTTTGTTAAAAAATAATTTAGTGCCTTAATGTCTGGGGACATTTGTTTTTATAGTGGCACCAAAAGAAGCATTCAATACTTCTCCAAACTGTGGGCTGCTGAGGAAGCTGCCCTTTCCATGGCTGGAGAAGACTGTGGGTTAGGATAAGGAAATCCACATTTATCCGCAAACTTTCCCAGCTCACTTCATTCCGTTTGCAGAAGTCTTCATCCGGTAGCCACGATAAGACCACCTAGATGATTGCATAGAGCTGCTTAAAAGTACCAATTATTCATGAAAAAGTTTCTGTCTTTCATAGGAAGGGGACAATGTGTTCCAGACTCACAAGGATTATTTTGTACTCTGACAGTGTAACTAAACTATGGCCTGAATCTTATGTTCGTCGGGTACGTGCGATCGGTGGGCCCGGAGGCGGATGCGAAATGCACTTCCGCCCGCAATCGACCCCTGGCCGCAATTTCATGCTGGCTGGCCAATTAATGGCCAGTATGAGTAAGGACCCTTGCCATAATGATATAAGGCTTTGGTGAGACCATACCTGGATTATTGTATGTAGTTTTTGTCTCCTTACCTAAGGAAGGATATATTTGCCTTGAAGGGGAAGCAAAGGAAGTTCACCAGATTGATTCCTGGGATGAGAGGGCTATCCTAGAAGAGAAGAGAGATTGAGCAGAATGAGTTTAAATTCTCTGGAGTTCAGAAGAATGAGAGGTGATCTCATTGAAATGTTTGTAATTCTTAAATGGCTTAATGGGGTAGGTGTTGAGAGGCTGTTTCCTCTGGCTGGGGAGTCTTGAACTCACAGTCATAGCCTCAGGGTAAGGGGTCAGCAATTTTGGACTGGGATGAGGAGAAATTTCATCGTTCAGGGGACTGTGAATCTTTGGAATTCACTATTCTACCAGGCTGCTCAGTCAATGAATATACTGAAAACTGTGATCAACAGATTTTTGAGCATTAAGGGAACCAAGGGATTTGGGAATAGGATGGGAAAGTGAGTTTGGTGTAGAAGTTCAGCCATGATTGAACTGAATGGCAGAACAGCCTTGATTGGCCATATGCCAAACTCCTCCTGTTTCTTATGCTATGGCCTTATGAACTGATGATTAACATGAGGTGAAGTGTTAAATCTAGGCCACAGATTCCCAAACTTCACTTTTTACACATCCTCTTCCAGAGCAACCAGCTGACCATGTAGCCCTACCAGCACACAGGTTTAATATTTTATTCCCTTTAATGCCCAAACATGATACAAAATGTACAAATGACAATAGGCATATATAACTTAAACAATGGCTTAATAGCACTGCTCTCATTAATGTGATGGACGAGATTATTAGTTTGATCATAGGCACATAATGTTTAGAGTGATAGTTTGAGTAGAATGTGATGTATACAACCAAATAAAAACCCAACTTAGTTCTGAGCTCAGTTCGATTAGACAATTACTGGTCAACTGAAACCCCACTGTAGTGTATGGTATCTATTTCATTGTATCTAGGTATCTGTATTCCCTTTGTTATATCATGAAGTAAATTAACTACTTTATATAACAAATTCCTGCAGAGCCTTAAAGGTTTGTCTGAGCAGCCTATTATAAAATGTAATAAGTAAAGAAATAAAATTCATCATTGGACAATTTCTTCCTCATATTCCATAGTTTGGCAATCCCTGATCAAGGCAGCAGTTATGCTTTTCCAATGTGATGCTCAAGCTAAGCACTGTTTTACACAGACTTTCTTAACATGGGACTATAATAAACAATAGCAATGTTATATTGGATTTGTATCAACTGACATGTGCTTTTTAAGAACTCTCAGATAATTTAGCGCACAATTTTGGTCCTAATTGCTGATTACCATGATTTGATCTTGCCTGCAGGCGCTAAACAAACAGCTGCATAGAGACGCTTTTTGTGGAACAGTATGGCCTGTAATTTCCGCGCTCCCCGGCGTCAGATTTGGGGGGTTCACAAAGGTGCGCTGGGGAATCCCTCTGGGAAGTTCCCAGGTAAGGGATTGCAGGGCAATTGCCCAGAAGTGCAAACTTCAGATGCTTCTGCCGAGGTTTTACCAATAGTTACTCAGAAAAAGTCAAAAGGATCAAAACCTCTTCTAACTTCTGGGTAAATATTGTAAAGGCCCAGGCCGACCCCCACGGGAGCCCTCCACCCCCACCCAACCTCGCCACTCGACCTCAAACCCCCCCCCACCCTCGTCCTCGTATCCCCCTCCCAACCTCAGATCCACCCCCACCCCTTCCAGATGTTCGCCCCCCCACCCCAGATCCCCCCCCGAATATCTGGCCGGCTGCATCCACTCCAGATGTCCGACCATCCCCCCAGCCCCACCGACTTCCAAACACCCCCACATCCCAAATCCTTTTCAGTTACCTTTTCCTTGGCCTATCAATTTCAATGGGACCTTTAAACGGACGTGCTTTATGGCAGTTAGTGTCGTAAAAAATGGGGCGTGTCCTCCTTCAATTTGACTCTGCTGGACTTAAGAGACAGCTGCACTGTCTGGATCCCGCCCAGCCTGAGTTGGAAGGTCGGCGAGATAGGCACAGAATGAATTTGGTGTAGGTAAGTGGGCATGGAGTGGCAATTCAACGCTAATTGCAACTCTAAGGAAGATACAGCCCTATATTTGGACAAGAGGGTGGCACGGTGGCGCTGTTGTTAGCACTGCTATTTCTCAGCTCCAGGGACCCAGGTTCGATCTTGACTTTGGGCGTCTGTCTGTGTGGAGTCTTCACGTTCTCCCCGTGGTCTGTGTGGGTTTCCTCCCACTGTCCAAAGATGTGCTGGTTATGTGGATTAGCTACGGTAAATTGTCCCCCAGTGTGTATGTCTGTGTGTGTACGTGTGAGTGTGTGTCCTGTAATGGACTGGCATCCCGTTCTGGGTGTACTGGATAGGGTTCGACTCTCTGCGACCCTGAATTGGATGAAGTGGTTCTGGAACAGTGAGTGAGTGAATATATTTGGGCACCACTTACCTACTTCCACTCAACTTTTGGAGTGTGCTGGCTGTCACGCAATAGCACGTTTCAGGGTAGTTTAGAGACTGAGTGAGGGGGCACAATATGCCACTGAAGGTCCTGGTGAAGGAAGTCTAGAAGAGGAGGAATGTCCACCTCTCCCTCCCGGCTCCCTCTCAAGCAATTGGTGCTGCTCTGTCTGGCCTCATGGTAGTGTGTTGATGATGTCTTGACGCAGAAAGGGCTGGATTTTCATGGAGTTGAGGACACCTTTAAAAATTATGGATGGGACCCAGGTGCAGAAATCTTGCTTCTATTTCTGACAGATCCCATTTTTGCTGGCAGGGGAAAGAGGCAGGACAGGGCATGATTCATACAGGCAGGAAATCCAAACTCAATAGGGCTTTTTGAACTTAGTGCTTAGTTCAAACATACCCCATTTCGGCTGATGCAAATGCCTTAACCCATGGTGTAGAGTCACAAATTTATGGAGTAGATGTAAACACTCTTGAAGAGTGAATAAGGTCTATTTAACTGTCATGATCTGAAGTTTTTAAAAATCTCCTGATTTTTAAACTGTAAAAAAAAAAATGGCTGCAGTGTCAGTGATTGATTTTTTTTTAAAAAAAGAACATCTATACTGGACTGCTTCAATTGACAGACCAGATGATGTAGCATCATTCCAAGCAGTTTCAATAAAGCTCTTTGAAATTTCTCTCTAAGGACTATTCATTAGGAATACTTGGCTGTGTTTCAAAAGCTACACATCTCAGCAGGGGCTTCTGAGTTCACAGTCTGATTTGCGGCTTAAAGATGCTATTAAATATAGACTGGGTAAACCTAATTAGCACTATGGAGGATGACTTCCTGGAGTGTGTATGAGATGGGTTTCTGGAGCAGTATTTTGAGGAACCAACTAGGAGTCAGTCTTTTTAGATTTAGTACTATATAATGAGAAAGGGCTGGTCAATAACCTTGCTTTAAAGGAGCCATTAGGAAACAGTGACTATAATATGATAGAGTTTTACATTAAGTTTGAATGTGATATTGTTCATTCTGAAACCAGGACCCTAAATCTAAACAAAAGGGTATGAGGGGTAAGTTGGCCATGGTGGATTGGGAAAATACATTAAAAGATTTGACAATAGACTAGCCATGGCTAGTTATTGAATAAGTATTACATGGTTTATAGCAAATATACACTCCACTGAGACACACAAACACAATAGGAAAGGCGAATCAAAAAGAAGTTAAAGATTGCACTAGATAAAAGGAAGTGGCTTATAAGGTTGCCAGGAAAGGTGGTAAGCCGAAATATTGGAAGCAATTCAGAATCCAGCAAAGGATGACCAAGAAACTGAAAGAAAGGGAAAAGAAAATATGACTTCAAGTTAGCAATAAATGCTGCCCTAACTAGCGATGCCCACATCTCATGGATGAATTTAAAAAAAATCTCAGGATGGCGGGCTGTTACTAGTGGGGTACTGCAAGAATCAGTGCTTGGTCCCCAGTTATGCATGATCTATATCAATGATTTGGATATGGGGACCAAATGTAATATTTTCAAGTTTGCAGATGACACAAAACTTGGAGGGAATGAGAGTTGTGAGGAGGATGCAAAGAGGCTTCAAGGAGATTTAGGCAGACTAAGTGAGTGGGCAAGAACGTGGTGGATATAATGTGGTAAAATGTGAAGTGCCATGGACAGGAGACCAAGAAGCTGAACTTCTTTATCCTCTTCCTGTCTGTAAGCAGAGGTTTTTTGAATTATTTATAAAGTAGGCTTAGTTTATTCACATTCAAACCCAGGGGCTGGGTGGGGCGGGATGAGGGGGTTGGGGGGAGAGTGTTTGGAACCATGCACGTGCTCACACATGCATGCACACATGAGATAGAAAAGAGGAAGATTTAAAACTATGGGCAACAACAGTAAAAGAACCACAGAAATGAATATTAGTTCACATGATTTCCAGAGTCTGAGAAGTCAAAGCCCAGAGGGTGTTTCTTTGTGGTGGGGTTCAGTCCCGATGAGTTTCTAGTTGGAGACAACAACCCAAAAGCCCTTGAAATGAATGATGCTACAGCACAATAGGCTTTCTTTGCTTAGACCGCTTGGCAGCCGTTGATCAGGAGCTTTTAAAATCAAGCTGGCTTCGGGGAGTTGAAAGATGGTGCCCAGCTGCTTGGTTAGCCGGGCTGCTGGAGTTCTTTCCAGTTGGTGTTAAAACAGCAGTCTGAGATTTTCTCAGTTCTTGCAGGAATATAGAGATTTCAAAATGGTCACTCAAGTCATGTGACTTCTCTCTCCGCACTGATGTCAAAAGGCATGTTTATCTACTGTCTGGAACTGGCTTTTGGTTTCAGGACTGGTAATGTCCCAGCCATTAGGTTTTGAAAGAGTTACCATCCATATTGAGGTCTTATGACAGGAAGCCATTGTATGGGGAGGCCCTCCAACTCTGCTACAGGGGTAAGCTTATCAAAATGCAAATGACGCCCATTGTCCCCTCAATGCTTTGTTTTTGAAATGGACCTGGATAGTCTCAGGTGTGAGATGAGTCTGTTAACAACTTTGCAGGAATAACGAGTTTTGATCTGCGAGTCCCCTGGTTTTGTGATTATAATGCCCTTACAATTGGGTGTGAGATTCCATGATGATGAAAGGAGGATTCTTTTTGTTCTTGTAACTCCTGTTGGCAGCTTCCAGAACAAAGGACCAATCTGGTGTTCGTGCAACTTGTAGCAACCATCTTTTTGGTTCAGCAGAAGGTCCATTTTAAAAATAGCAGAAAAGAGTAAAGTTTTGACACACACTGTTTTGGATATCTCTTTGTGACTTCTTGACATAACAGAAGTTATCCACTTTGGGGCAAAACAAATGCAGAGTATTTCTTAAATGGGGAGAGATTGGGATATGTTGATGTCCAAGGAGACCTGGGTGTTCTTGTTCATAAGTCACTGAAAACTAACATGCAGGTGCAACAAGCAATTAGGCAGACAAAGGTGATCTTACTGAAACTTAAACAATTCTTACAGGGTGTGACAGGGTAGATGTGGATAGGATGTTCACCCTGGCTGCTGAGTTGAGAACCAGGGGACACAGTCTCAGAATAAGGGCAGGCCACTTAAGACTGAAATGAGGAGAAATTTCTTCACTCAAAGGGTGGTGAATCTTTGGAGTTCTCTACCCCAAGGAGGTGAGGAAGCTCGGCGATTGAGCATGATCAAGACAGAAATCGATATATTTCTAGATACAAATAACATGGGGATAGTGGGACAAATGGTATAAGAGGCAGATGATCAGCCATGATCTGTTTGAATGGTGGAGCAGGCTCGAGGGGCCGAATGGCCTACTCCTGCTCCCATTTCCTTTGTTCCTAAATGATTAAGGGTATGATCAGAAACGTGGTTTTCTCAAGTATGGAATTAACTTTGAGGAGCTTTAAAAGCTTTGATGCTTTCATAAATGGGGGTTTTCTTTTTCATTATCAAGTCTGTATAGTGAGAGCTGTGTTAGGTTTTTAGAAGGTTATTTTATTTTATTCCACATGCCTCCTAAGGTCTCCTCATAGTGGATACTGGGTGAGCGTCTGTTCAGTTGGCATGCTGGTATGCGGTGGCCTGGAGGGGTGTGATTGCAGGGCATTTGTTGGCTTGGAGGATGAATGGCTATGCAAATTGGTGGAGGTGGGGGTGTAAGGGTTAGGGAGGACCTAACAACTTCTAAAACAACAGGGACAAAGCTCCAGAGAACCAAGATGAGCCTTCTAACCCGCCCATCTGGGTGCTCACCGCCCCCATGGCCACATATGCTCTGCTTCTGAAGTTGGTGGGCCCGACTTCATCCTGGACCTGCCCCCCACAGCATGAGAATCTCACAATTTGGGTTACTTTTTACCAAGGTGGCTCTGGTGAGTCAGGAAATTTCCTGACTCGAGTTACCTACTTCAGTATCCAAAATCTGGCTCAAAGCCCTCTTCAAACCTCCAACAGCAAGTGCACAGTAAAAGATATACCTATAAATAGCACTTAAAATACTCCCAATCAGCTGGTAGTAAGGTCAAGTACAATTTGCTGAAATGCCATGCAGTCTCCTCAGTGAGTACTAGCATGCAATTTAAGGGTTAATCAGTCCCTTATTGATCTTCTGGGCAGCCAACCCTCGCACAGCCACTAACTCCTTTTACTAAGATGGTGACTTGCACTAATTGTGGGTTTTACACAGGGATTGATTAGGATCTGAAATGCACTGCCTGAGTGTGGTGGAGGCAGATTCAATCACGGCATTCAAAAGAATATTGGGTCATGATCTGCAAAGAGAATTTTCAGGGCCACAGGGAAAAGATAGGGGGGGGTGACACTACGTGAATTGGTTTTGCAAAGAGCTTTCTTCTGTGCTGCCACCATTCTATGATTCTATAATACAATGTTTCAGCTTAAGATAATATCTTGGCCATTTCTGAGGCTTTTTAGCACTTTAAGGTTATTAGAAAAAATTGTTTCCTTGCTGCCCCCATTCCTACCTCCACACTTTATTATATTTTCTAAGATTGCATGTATGCATAGGAACACCTTCATGCAGAGTTCCTTAACACGGTGCATAAGTGCACACTGATGGATGCTGTTAGCTTTCTAACTGTACAGCTTAGATGCATAAATTGTATTGTATTTTATTTGTATATGCATGATTATTTGATTTGAATAGTTTTTTATGTAAATATAATTTTAAGATATTGTCTGCAACATTTTTATAGACCTTTCATTTTATTTCTTTGCATTTAAATCTGGTTCATTTTTTCAATTCATTCTACATAGTCTAGTTTAAATTGATTGCTTTATTGTTGTAACTCAAAAAATCAAGCCCTCAACTTGGGAATATTCTAAGAGTAAGATCTAAAGGACTATTTATATCATAATCATTTTCCACTTTGTGCACTTCATTTGAAAGAGCACCTGCAGTTATATAGCATCTTTTACCATCTATGTTCCAAAGTGTTTCACCGTCAATTCAGTACTTTTAAGTGTAGTCTTTGCTATATTGTAGGGAAACGGGGCAGACACGGTGTGGAGCAAGATCCCACAAGCAATACTGAGATAAATGATCAATTAAACATTTTAGTGATGTTAGCTGAGGGATAATAACAGGAAATGCTGGAAAATCTTAGCAGTTCTGGCAGCGTCTGTGCAGAGGGAAACAGAGTTAATGTTGAAGATCAATGACCTTTTGGCAGAACTTTTGATGTTCTGATGAAAGATCGTTGACCTGAAAAGTTAGCCCTGTTTCTCACTCCACAGATGCTACCAGACCTGCTTTGTATTTTTACATCTAATGTGATGATTTGGAAATCTGAAGCTTTGTTCAACAAGCTGACAGCTAGAACTTGCCCCTGCCAGCTTGAGAAGGAAGTGTTTTTGCCTTTAAGCTATCTTCTCCTCTGCCAAAGCTAAATATTGTGATATCTGAGGTCTAGATAAACTGATGGCCCTTAGCATGGCACTTGGGGTAGGAGCTTCTGCATTCATTTATTGAGCAGGAGTATGGTAATTTCTTCTGACTGATAAAACTGGCTTCATAGTGTGAGGAACGTGACATGCCATTAACTGTACACTCAAGTGAGGCATCAGTTTATGCGATGCTCTTTACTCATTTAAGAATGTGGTTGTTATAGAGCTGACCTTCAGACAACTTTTCTTAGTGGAAACATGTAACTTTATTTACAAGACAGCAGCAGAAACTACATGTGTACATCAAACTCCATAACTAAAGAAGAACTCTCTGTAGAGGTTCCCCGTGCTGCTAACTCATTGGTTTATACAGATCATGTGATCTTACAACACGGGATTATTTTTAAAGCTACAGTCTTACGTTTATCAAAACTATAATTACAACATTCCTCCCCCTTTAACTTTTCTGTGTATTTTGTATTTACAAGGATACTTAGCTCATGAAATTACAAACTTTACGCAGGTCATGAAATTACAAGTTCAATCTTTCAGGTGGTTTCCTGATCCATGTGGAACATTGCAGCTTCACAACTTCAGAGTATTTTGTAGGCAACACATTCTCCGGAACTGCATTAACATCAGGTACCTCATTAGGCACTTGCAGCTCAGTGTCTTCCACTCCAACAGAGACATCGGGCATGTCTGCCCTTGGTTGAGCAACTTCAGCAGGAACCACAGGTTCAGTAATTGTTACAGGTGGAACATCATTTTGTTGGGGTTTCTCTCTTTTTTTTTCTTATATAATCCACATGCTTACAGGTGATCCAGTCCCCCACTTTCACGTGGTACGAAATTGGTCCATTCACAGAACCACTTCGGTCCTCCACCGAAATTCTTTACATATACTGCTTCTCCAACAGTGAATCATCGCTCACGACTACGCAAATCATGAGTTGCTTTTTGGTTCCCTTGACTTTTCTCCACCTTCCCCTCCAAATTGGGTAGGCTTAGGCTTAGGCTTGTCTGAAGACAACCCCTCATCAGTCATTCTGCAAATGTTGCTCCTGTCGTAATTTGGAGGGGGGTGGGGGGGTGGGTGGTTGCAGGTGCCTTCATTCTGTAGTGAAATAGAAAACGAGCAAATTTGGTCTCCAACAAATTACCTGTTAACTTTTTCATTCCCACCTTAAAAGTTTGTAATGCTCTTTTCTACCAGTCCATTTGATGACTGATAGTACGGTGCAGTCTTAATGAGGTTGATACAGTTGAGGCTGATAAATCGTTGGAACTCAGGGCTCTACATGCAGTGCCATTATCTGAGATGATTACCTCTGGCAACCCATGGATGGTGAAGCTCTAGTGTAGTTTTTCTATAGTAGTGCCGGACATTGGTGACTTTACCTCATATACGCCTAACCACTTGGAATGAGCATCTATAATCAGTAGAAACATGGTTCCAAGGAAAGGACCGATGTAGTCAATGTGCAATCACACCCAGGGCCTACCAAGCCACTCCCATGGGTGTAATGGGGCTGCCACTGGCAACTTTTGTAGCTGTTGACATGGCACACAGTTGTTTTAACACCTTCTCAATATTGCTGTCCATCCTCAGCCACCAAAGATAACTCCGCGCTATCGTCTTCATTTGGGAGATCCCTGGACGGGCTCTGTGTAGCTCCACTAAAAGTAGTTCCCTTCCTTGTGCAGGAACTACTACCTGTGCACCCCATAATAGAATATCATCTCGACTGCTGATCTTGTGTCTTTGGTTGAAAAACAGTTTCAGTTCATCAGAGACTGGTTCCTGGGACCAACCATGCAACACTTGGTCTCTGACTCGAGAAAAGAAGGGATCACGATTTGTCCAGTTTCTTATCTGCCTGGCACAGACTGGTGAGGAATCTAGAAAATTCATCACTAACATGAGCTGCTATGGGATTGGGACATGTTCATAATTCTCTTGCAAAGGAAGGCGACTTAGTGCATCGGCATTTGCTATATGAATCCCTGGTCTATGTACAAAGGTGTATTCATATGCCACCAAAATTAGGGTCCATCTTTGTATTCTTGCAGAGGCAATGGGAGGTATAGCCTTTTCCTTACTAAACAGACCCAAAGGTGCTTTGTGGTCTGATACTATGGTGAAATGTCGCTGTGCATGTATTGGTGGAATATTTTTTACACCAAAAATAATCACCAAACCTTCCTTTTCAATCTGAGTATCCTTTTTCAGCTATGGTTTGTGTCCTGGATACATAGTCTATCGACCTCTCTGTGCCGTTGTCCGTTTTGTGAGATAGTACTGCTTCCACTCCATAGGGGATGCATCACAGGTTAGCACCAATTCCTTCGTCTGATCATCATGCACTAACAAATTTGACGAGTGTAAGAGCTGTTTTACTTTCATGAAGGCTTCTTTTTGGGGTGCCTCCCAAAACCAGCGCTAGTTTTTTCTTAGCAGTGAATGTAGAGGGGCTAGAACTGTGGGTAAATCTGGTATAAATCACCCATAATAATTTATCATCCCTAAAAATAATTTAAGTTCAGAGTTGTTCTTGGGTGCAGGTGCCTCTCTTCTTGCTTTAACCTTCTCTTCAACCAGGTGTAACCCTTGGGTATTTACCCGGTGGCCCAAATAAATGATAAAAGCAAAATACTGTGAATGCTGGAAATCTGAAACAAAAACAGAAAATGCTGGGAAAACTGAGCAGGTCTGACAGCATCTATGGAGAGAGAAACAGAGTTGACATTTTGAGTCCATATAACTCTTCTTCAGAGCTAGCTTGTAGTCCCCACTGATCTGGACAGCCTGGCCTGGTTTAAGGATGGTGTCTATGGGTGCTGCCAACTGAGAACTCCTTTTATGACACCCAGCCTCTCTAGTTGGTTCAGCTCAGCGTCAACCTTTTCTCTCAAGGCATATGGCACTGGTCTCGCTTTCAAGAAGCGAGGGGTTGTTTCTGGATCTGTGTAAATCTTGGCCTTGGTCTTGGGTCTTGGATTTTTCCTAGTTCATCCTTGAAGATGGTGTCATTTTTATAGCAGCTCCGGTAGTCCACCTGCTCGCAACTGGAAGATGTCGGACCAGTTTAATTCAATCTCCTTCAACCAATCACACTCTAGAAGGCTTGGCCCTTCACCTTCTACCACCATTACTGGTAGCTGTGCCTATTAGTGTCTATAATGAACGGTTACTCTGGTGATACCTTTTACTTGGATTTCTTTTCTGTGTGCATTTTCAACTTGGCAGATGTTTGTTCCAAATTTAATTGTTGATCACCTTTATTTAAATATCTGAAAGTGTGTTCTTCTATTAGTGGTAGAAGCACCCATGTCTACTTCCGTTTTTAATGGTTTATCATTCACCTGCACTGTAACAAATATTGGCTCTGAATTCCCAACTTTCATGTTGAATAATGGATAAATGTCAGAATTGGTTGTTTTGGGCTCTTCTACACTATAGATTTCATTGGACTTTGTTTGTTGTTTGGAGGCCCGTTTATATCTCGCTTTGCACTGTCTCATTATGTGTCCACTTCTGTGACAAAGATAACTTTTACTTTTTAAAATTGCCAATCACTAGAAGTCTGTTTCCACATCGATGAAAATTATTTTTCAATTTAGTTGCTAAGCTGTTTCCCCTCATTTTTTAGTTAGCGGGGGCTGTTTCCTGCTTTGCAGCGGAATCCCGGCTTTTTGCGCCACTTTCAGCTGACTGTTCCCGCTCAACCAGGAGAATGGCGCCATTTTGTGCCCCTTAAATTGCTTGTAATTCCTTACAGCGCTTTCCATCGCCAGCGCTATTTCTAACGTTTTTCAAGATTTACTTTAGCCAGCAATCTTTGCTGAATAGTGTCTTCCTGCACACCACATACTAAACGATCTCTGAACAGGTCATTCAGGATTTCATTGAAATCACAATATGCTGTTAGTTGGTTTAATTTCACCACATCAGTAGCAATTGTCTCACCCGGGACTCTATTCCGTGAACTGAACCTGAACCTCTGCCTTGTGACTGAGGGCTTGGGTTGAAAATGTCCCTTAACAAGGTCTACTAATTCACTGAAAGTCTTTAAATCTGGGGCACTGGGGGCTGTCAAACTTCGAACTAAACTGTAGGTCTTGCTGCCACAAATACTTAGGAGAATCACTCTCTTTTCCTCCCCCATGATTTTGTTTGCTTGAAAAAAGAATTCAAGATGTTTTATATATTGAGACCAATCATCTGTGGCTGGCTCAAAGGGATCAATTCTGCCAAATTGTGGCATTTCAGATAAATATATCTTCTTTCATTTTAAATGAACTTAAATACTCACAATCGCTGGGCGAGGTACAGCGCTGAATTTGATTTACCCTCGTTGTCAGTTTGTTATATAGTTGACGTTCAAACAACTTTTCTTAGTGAAAACATTTAACTTTATTTACAAGACAGCAGCAGCAACTACACGTGTTCATCAGACTCCATAACTAAAGAAGAACTCTCTGTAGAGGTTCCCCTCACTGTTAAGTCATTGGTTTACACAGATTATGTGATCTTACAACACAGGATCATTCTTAAAGCTACAGTCCTACATTTATCCAAACTATAATTACTACAGTGGTAATTTTTGCATTTATAATGATGATGCTAGGATCTACACTGGCTTCACACTGAGGGAAAATGCCTTACCATTGACTTTGTTATCTAACATATCTACTTTGAATGGAAACTAAGGTGGACTAATATAGATTGGGTGCAAGCTCATTGCTCTGCAACGTGTCTAGCCACCAGCCCAGATATAACTTCTATGTGGCTTTCTAATAAATGCATCTGAAAGCAGGTCAGTGAATCATTTCCTCTTGAGGGTTCTGCTAACCTTTGGTTAAAACAGTTGTGAAGTCAATTTTTCTTTGAACTAATAGGTTTGGTGATGGTTAGCCATAGTTTGCAAAAAAAAAACTGTAATAACTATTGAAGTGTAATCTGTTTTATCATTTGGGTTTTTCCCTTTAAAATGTCAACAATATTTTGGTTTCTGGTCAAGATGAATATTGTTGAAAATGGCTACACCGTGGTCTGTCTGGCCAGATTCTGTTGACCTTGCACTTTGAAGACTACAGTGCTGGCTTCTGCTTCATTACAATCACTTTTGTTTTCACAAAACTTCTGTTGCACACTTTCTGCATTTAACAAACATACCAAATGTCATCAGAAAAATATTTTTGAATGTTGGAGACAGCTGCAAAGCAGGAGCTTCTGCAATTAGTCCAATTAGTAACTAAACGTGCTATCACTATTTTCCTAAATTAATTTGAGGGTCACTAGTGAATAGTCCTGCTTGATTTAAATTAGCTTATGCGCTGCTGGATCAGCTTGTTAGCACACACCTAATAAGCCCTGACCCTAGATAAATTAGCTTAAATGGACCTTGGGTGATGGTAAGCCTAAATGAGACCAATAAATGAATTGGACTCAGAGTGGATTTCCTTCCAACAACATTCCACTGTATAGAATAAATTGTTTGTACAGTCAAGAACAACATTGCCAAGGAAGTAAGATGAACACCTGGATGCTAACACTGCACTGCAGTTTGATGCAATGTTACTGCTGTCATCCATTAAACTCTGGGACAATTCTGGAACATTTGATGAAGATGAGATCCCATGGATTCTGGAACAAAGAATGTGACAGTAATTGGGAAACTTCCCCACCAGAAGCAGAGGATATGTAGCTTTGAGTAATTCAAATTGGGTGTTAATTAATAAAAACCAATTGTTATAAGTGACTACTCACCTTCATTATAGCTGTTTTTAATGGCGACGCTTGATTGAAAACAAGTTTCCAAAAGATCAATCAACATTGTAACTTTTGTGCTGTTTTTGTTTCAGTTACTCATAATATAAAATTTTTTACGGTGAAGTTGTCTCATTAATGAGGCTCAGGAGCAAGTTAATTAATTTCATAAATGATCTGTACAAAGCAGTTTGAATCATATTCCCAAGTCTCAGCGTGCAAGAGGTCACTTACAGACAATGAATCTGTGAGCATAGTAAAAGCTAATTAGTTCAAAGAAACAATTGTTAAGTGTTGGGAGCTATTGCAGAGAAGCTGTCATTTCCCGAGAATCTGATTGTTGTGCCTTGACCTGACAACAGCACTGACTTGAAGTCAAACAGGATGGCAATTATCATAATGCAGATTGTTCACTTATTAAAAATCTTATAGATTTTTGCTCTTGACAAACACCAGCTTTTCTATAAAAATTAAAGTAATACACATTGGCATCATTTCTAGAGATCAATATAAGACACAAAACTTGAGGTAGTATTAAGTTAAGCAAAAAGTGCTTCAGTTGAAACTTTCCTGGCGTTGATGTATCTGTACAACTCAGAAATCTTAGCTGAGAGGACAGGTTCAAGATCAGTGCATTGTTTCTGCTCGTGGTACCTTATGGTTTGCTTTCATAAGATGCATTAGAGTGAATTAGGGAAGCTGACCATAACCATTTTCCTTATTTCCATCCTTCAAGGAAGCACAAAGAGTGAACTTGAGGCATCTCTTTGGTGGCATAGCTTAAAAGTGGAAGCTTTCCATCAGGGGAATCATAGACATGAAGCTGAATCCTGTAAATTTGTGTCATGGTGCAAAAAAAGAACACTATGGTTTCTCTTTCCTGAAGGTGGTGGCTCAGTCTACGGTCCAGCCACCAAATCAATGATTCTTCATGCATGCGCCTGATGAATATGGCTGCTAAGCAGTAGAAGCTACAAGCTGAGTAAGCTTGCCTGTTTTAGTCCAGTTTTCTAGCAAGTGATTAGTAATATAAATCCTACCTGACTTTCATCCTCACTAACCCCTTCCCCACCCTGAACCTAGAGATGCTGAAATCAATTGCAGTGTTCCCATGCCATCTCAACTAAAATGAGGCATAAGTACAAACAGATTTAAATTAGACCGTCCTTATCTGAATGCACTACATCACATTGTGCACTAGTCCGCAGTACGTTTCAAGAGTTCTAGAGATTAGCATAGGTTTTTATGTAGAGCCAGTCGAACAATGCATTACATACCATGACTACAGATCTAGATCCTGTAGCAATATTGGATATGAAGAATGAACTATCTGGAGGTATTGCGAAAATTGTTGAAGTAGTTTGAGAGAGAGCATTGTCTAAAACAGATATTAATTCCTCCTTTTTCAGCCAATATATATACTCACAGCATGAATATTGTTATTGAGACATACAAAAGAGTGTAAAAATGGTCAGTATTTTACACAGTGCCAGGTTTGAGCCAGAGATATCAACATGTGCCTTCCTTTACTGGAGGGCACAAACAGGAATATACTGGGAAGCTTGGAGAGAAGGTTCAATTAACGTTCAATGAATTGGCCACTAATGCTGGCAAAGGTGTTGCATTGCTCTTAAACCACAGTTCTTACTGCTAATTAACACTTCTGGATCTTGGGACAATTGCAATTATAATTTTTCTTCACCATATACTGGAGTAAAGATAGAAACATAGAAAATAGGAGCAGGAGTAAGTCACTTGGCCACTCGAACCTGCTCCACCATTCAATATGATATTGGCTGATCCTCTATCTCAACATCATACTCTTGCTCTCTCCCATTCTCCTTGACACCTTTTAGAGTCTAGAAATCTATCTATTTCCTTCATAAATATATTCAGTGACTTGGCCTCCACAGCCTTCTGTGGGAGAGAATTCCACAGGTTCACCACCCTCTTGAGTGAAGAAATTTCTTCTCATCTCATTCCTAAATGGACTACCCTGTATGCTGACACTCTGACCACTTGTTTTAGACCCCCCAGCCAGAGGAAACATCATCCCTCTATCCAGTCTGTACAGTCCTGTCAGAACTTTATATGTTTCAATGAGATCCCCTCTCATTCTTCTAAACTCCAGTGAATACAGGCCTAGTCGACCCAATCTCTCCTTATACGACAATCCTGTCATCCCAGGAATCAGCCTGATGAACCTTCGCTGTACTCCCTCTATGGCAAATATATCCTTTCTTAGGTAAGGAGACCAAAACTGCGCACAATACTCCAGGTGTGGTCTCACCCTGTACAGCTGCAGTAAGACATCCTTGCTCCTTTAAGAAAGGATGTACTGGCATTGGAAGCAGTTCAAAAGATATTCACTAGGCTGATTCTTGGGATGAAGGAGTTGACTTATTAAGAATGGCTAAACATGTCAGGCCTTTATTCATTAGAGTTTAGAAGATTGAGGGGCGGTCTTATTTGAGATGTACAAGATTCTGAGGGGGCTTGACAGGGTAGATGTTGAGAAGATGTTTCCACTAGCAGGGGAATCTTGAACTAGGGGACATAGTTACAGAATAAGGGGATACTCATTTAAAACTGAGATGCGAAGGATTTTCTTCTCTGAGGGTAGTGAATGTCTGGAATTCTCTACCCCAGAGAATTGTGGAGGCTAGATCACTGAAAGTATTTAAAGAGGTAGATAGATAGATTTTTGAAATATCAAGGAGTTGAGGGTTATGAGGAGCTGGCACGAAAAAGGAGTTGAGGCCTGGGGCAGATCAATCATCTTATTGAATGGTGGGGCAGGCTTGAGGGGCCGAATGGCCTACTCCTCCTATTTCTTATGTTCGTATGTACTCAGATCCTTGTGCAAAACAGTACAAAGATGAACTATTGATGGAGGTTTAAGATATGCTAAGTTATTTTCAAGTAATTGGATAAATGCAGGAAAAGAATGCAAAGCAATTAATTTCATATATCATATTGTATCAACAGTAGCATGAATAGAAGTTGACCCATTTTTTGGACGTTTAAGGTAATGTAATTTTAAATTTGTCTGTGTGTTTAATTTCAAATAAGCAAGAATACAAAAATGTATTTATTCTAAAGAATCAGATTTACTTTTGACAGCTTTTTAAAAAGGAACTAAAGCTAAAAATTGCTTTTGAATAGCTGTAAACAATTGGACTTCAATCATTGACTCCTGACACCGTAATTATATAGCTACAATTCAATCTGCCAAGATATTTGATCTGAAAAATCAGTTTTGAAAGAGACAACAGTAGCTAAATAGGACAACTTTTGAAATCAAGTAAACAGTAAGCAGACCCCATTTTAAAAAGTAGGAACCTCTTATAGCTGAAAGTAATGGTAAACTTTGTTGACCTAAAATAAAACAGGAAATGTGCAAATACACAGCAGATTCTTCAGCATCTGAAATGACTCATGGTGGGTCAAGGTTGTGTGAAAATGCACTTTATCAGAATGTGCTCTAACAATGGGTGGCTAACTAAAAAAGTTAACATATCTTTTTTTCTCAGAGTAGGTCTGTTGCCATTCCATTTCCAGCATTTTCAGACTTTATTTCAGATTTTCAATGCTTTCCTTTTTTATTAATGTTAACAAAGTACTCAGTAGCTTATCAGTCACAACATTTGGGCAGCTTACACTGCAGAGTAGTGCGTGCTACTTTCAATATACTAGCCTACTGATATACTATAGCTATGTTAATTCTTAATTAAAGTTTTTAACTTGCTTCCGCAATAAAGAACACTAGAACTAGGAGCAAGAGTAGCCATTCTGCCCCTTGAACCTGCTCCACCATTTGATAAGATCACAGCTGATCTGATTGTGGCCTCAACTCTACTTTCCTATCTACACCCTATATAACCTTAGATTGTTGATTGACAAGGGACTATCCAAAAGAAAAAAAGAACTTGCATTTACATAGCATTTTGCACAACCTCAGGATGGCCTCAAGGACATAACAGGTAATGAAGTGCTTTTGAAGTGGAGTCGCTTCTGTATTGTAGGAAACATGGTAGCCAATTTGTACACCACAACCACCCACAAACAGCTATGAGACATTGACAAGACTGTTTGTTTTAGTAATGTTGGTTGAGGAATAAGTACTAACCAGGACAATACAGTGCTAAATATACATAAGAACACTGAAATACGGGGAATAATTTTCCACTCCAGAGACTAAGTGCGGTGGCGGGCGGGATAAGTGGCACGCTTCCCACTGTGTAGGGAGGGATATAGCGCCCGATTTTTAAGCTCGGAAGCTTATTAATTATGCATCATCAAGCAGCTCTCTGAATCACATGGCAGGGCAGGCACTGATTTGTCCGTCCCGCTATCACCTATTGGGGTCAAAGTTTCTGGCACCATATTTAAATGGTGCCGGCCACACTCTGTAGCCCAGCTGTGTTCACCACCTTCCTGAGATGGTCCCCAAGACAAAAATGAATGTAGCCCCAAGGTTTAGCCATGACTCCCTGGAGGATTTAATAAGAGGTATCCACCAATACCAGGATGTCCTTTACCCCAGGGGTGCTTCCAGGAGGTCCACCAACCACACCTCGCTGGCCTGGGAGGTGATCGCAAAGAAGGTCTATGCCATGGGCAACCATCAGCTGAATGCCCTGCAGTGCAGGAAGAGAATGAGTAATCCTATCTACATTGCCAAGGTAAGTAAACATTCAACTCACTCCAAACTCTCACACTCATAATGCCATCATGCACTTCAGGGATCTTACACAATATTAGCGGGGGAGATATCAGCATTGAATGTTCAAGGGCAGTTCAACATCACCAGCATCTCATCTATCACGTTGCACTAAACAACATCTTCAGCCCTTAATGGGGAGGGCTTAGCATACACAGTAGTCATGCATGCTTCCCAATCTCTCCTCCATCGCTTTTCATCTTTTTCCATCCATTTGTCTTCATGCATGACAAGTTTTCACGAAACAGGAGGTAGAGATTCCAAACCAAAGGAGGGATGGCCAACATCCTGGAGCTCAATCATTTTGAGGAGGATGTTGTCAAGTTGGCAGGGGAGGGCAGGATCACTCCTGTGGCGAAGACGGGATCGGCCTCTCCCAGCAACTCAGTGCGAATGTGCCCTCCAAGAGTTGATCACATCCTGACATTCACATGCGATGTTGTATTCAGCCTGCTCATGAACTAAATCTATTTTCTCTCTTTCACAGCACCAGCAGGCCCAGACAGACCACTAGAGCTACCATTAGCCCCAGCCCGTAGGCCACCTCAGAGGAGGATGCTGAGGATGCTCTAGGCCACCTTAGAGGAGGATGCTGAGGATGAAGACCAGTCACTACGTTCACCTGCACCCTCCACGAGCACAGAGGCACACACCCCAGTGGGTCACAGATCTAGGTTAGGCTCAGGGTCACATTCTGGAGAACGCCTCACTGACATGTTTCTGCACAGTTGGAGCCAGTGACAGGCCAGGTCTCTGGCACTTGGAGAACTGCTGGAGAACAGGCACACGCTGAGTCCAAGTGAGATGATGAGCCTTTGGGAATAGCCGTAGCAAACATGCTGGAGATGCAATGATGGGCGGCAGAACATCAGGCAGAGTTGCAAGAGGCCATCATCGGACTAGAGTGAAGAATGGAGGAGTCCATTCACGTTCTGTCTGATGTTGTGGCTCCAATATGTGAGAGCCTCGAGGTCTCCATGGGAAGAGTGGCGGCTGACTTGGAGACCTTGGTCCAGCAGGTTCTGCTGGACCTGCACTCCATGGCTCGAGGTATAGGTGGGATCCAACAGTGGCTAGGCGAGAGGGGATGGGGCAACTAGGCTTCCCTTCAGGAGCCCCTTCTCAAGAAATCAGGCAGGGGTCCTTGGGCACCCTCAGGGAGCACCATCAGCTGGACACCATGGGGCCATCCATCCAGGTGACTATGAGAGTGTCCAGCCAGTCCCAATCCCCCTCTGCCTAAGACCCCATAACCTCCACTTCCACAGGCTGAGGCGGGTGCACCTGCCTCGCAGCAGGAAACCCAAAGCAGGCCGGGTCCCTTGAGGCCTTGGCCCTCATGAAGGTGCCCACCAATCTCATTACAGACAACAGGTGCAACAGTCAGCAGGCTGCCTCCACCTTTGATGCGGATGTCCGGGATGTACCAAGTCATAGTGGTAGAGTTAGAAAAAGTAAGAAATTCTGAGATCACTATGGGAGCATGGGTGTCCATTCACCATATATATAATCCACCTTTGTAAATGCATCTGCTGTTCATGACAATGGCCTAATGATTTGAATGTGTCGTTCATACGCATCTATGTTCCCTTTTATTGCAAGCGCAACCCAATCTCCCAGACTGTGATTGCCTCCCTTTGTGAGCCTCAGGTTCATGTGATGTTGAGCGGACTCATGTTAGTTACTCGCCCCTTGTGTAATGTCAGGGAGATGTGTCAAGCTCTTTTCTGAAGCATCTGCACCTTGAGTTTGGAACCTTTAGGCTTTACAACACACCATAGAGTTGTGTGTGCTCACGTATCTTGGAGGATTACAAGTTATGGTGCTTAATCAACACTGAGCTGTCTTCATAGTTTGTGCAAAAGCACAGATCCTGCAGCCACTATGGTTTCCACAACCATGTGTGCATCTCTGAGGCTGCACAAAGTGTTTCATTCAGGTGGCCATGACTGCATCATGTGCACTTGACACAGTGTTTATGCTGGTGTGCTGCCTTTCACTTCCCAAAATGGCCATATACAGCTTTGGCTGCTGACGTTTCCAGAGATTAGGGCATCGTCATCTTGAGGGTTGCAGGTCCAAGGCCAATTTCTGACTTTGCTTGTGATGTCACTGCTTGTAAAGGCCTTTCCAATCACTGGCATGGCATTAAGGAACAGGAGAAATGTACTTGGGTCCCCTTGTGTGCACCTTACTCCTGCTGGAACCTTGTGGCTATCAAGACTGTCATAGGCACATCTTCCGCATCGTGCCGCTGCAAGGGGAGCATCACCTGGAAGCTGACCATCATCAGGTTCAGGTTCCTGCCCTTCCAGATCTTCATCGTCCGAGGAGTTATCAGCCTGCTCCATGTCACCCTGTAGCAAGTGATCTTGAAGCTTTGAAACGCCAGGTTGTGCAGGTCGCAACAGGTCACTATGATGAATAAAGCAATATTTCTGCCTCAACTTTCACCACTATACACAATGAGTCATCATCTCATTGCAATTTGTGGGACCTAGCAGTGCACAAGTTGGCTGCCACATTTCCTACAATACCAAAACTTCAGTTCTAGAGTGCTTCATTTGCTGTGGCGACTAACTCACTACTCTCTACTGGCCTGCATGACTGTAGTTCCAACAACACTCAAGAAACTCAACACCATCCAGGACAAAACAGCCCACTTGATTGGTGCCCAATCCACCACCTTCAACATTCAGTCCCTCCACTACCAATGTACAGTGACAGCATTGTGTACCATCTATAAGATCCATCGGTGGGGGAGCATAAAATTCAGGCCAATATCACATGAAGTAATGCCATCACAGACAATTTTTATAGGTCTCCTATCATTTTGATAAAGAATCACATTAAAGACTGATATGTATTTTGAAAGGCTGTGCTATCACATAACCATCAGGTTAGTGGAAACATGCGCAGGAGTTCCAGTGTTCCTATATTATACGCTTTTCTTGCTCCAAGAATTTTGTTTTTTTAAAAACCTCAAAACTATGCCTTATTCTATCTTCCAGCTGTTTTCAGTCCTTAATGTCTCACTTGGGTAGGTCAAAGTTCCATTATAGATCATAATTTCATCTGCCTGTTATTTAAATCTGTCTTCATTCTGTGTGGTTGTGTTCACTGACTCGGTGTATTGCTGCTGCTCACTCCATTTACCAGTAATTTGAAGGGGTTTCCTCAAACTGATGAAATTATCTCCCAAGTTGGTCATTAAATGTCTCCTCTTCCACAAGATTAATGAATCCTCTGTAATAAGCACAAGGTGAGACAAAATATTATCTTCAAGTGGTGTTCTGACTCCACTATTGCCCATATAGAAAGTTTTATTGCCAGAGGATAACATATTAAGTTTCATAAAGAATGTCTTTTCTGTGAGTCAACGTTTACAATCATGATTTTATTTTCCCCAAGTGTTAATTAGCTGTAAATTGCTGGTTTTCTAAATATCTCTAAATGACACAGGCTTTTTGTTGGCTTACTCACCCCATTAGTGTATGAATGCTGTCCAAAACAAATGAATGCCGAACAGAGATAAAATGCTTCCAAGCTGCAGAACTGAGTACCATGGGCTGAGAAACAGTAGCTCGAACAACTCATGGAATTCAGTTCTCACAGCCGGGGGCAACTTCCATTGGTCTGAAGGCTCGCCCTAAAAAAAGCCATATCTTGTGAAGTCTATTGTTGAATGGCACTACATTATGCCTTGACTTTCATTGTTCTGTTCAAAATAACTGCAAAACCTTTAAATCAAAGCACAAGAAAAATGGGTTAAAGAAACGATAGGATTGGTTTACTGGTGCACATTTTGCAAGGTCAGTTAGTTAGCAGGCTCCCTGTGAGCATCTTGAATAAAAAGGTGCAAATACAAGGAGTCTGCTGATAGTGGGAGCCAGATATTTGCTGCAGCAACCATCCTTAAAGTCAGCCTGCTGTCATTTAGAGGAGGTGCACTAAGTGAACACATCTGTAAAAACCTATCTGTAGCTCAAAAGAAGACTGAGGGACATGACTGTGCCATGGGAAGATGCTGCCCTAAAGATGATGCTGACTTGTGCAGCAAAGGAAGATTTTCCCCTTTGGGACAAGAGTGTCACTTGCCTATCAGAACAGCTATCTGGGATGTCTGAATAGAGCTGGCTAAGCAAGTGAACTCAATCTCCCATGTTTAAGTGTGTGAGAAAATGCTAAAGACGTTAAGACTTCATATGATTGCAAAGCTAAAGTGACCTAGTTCTGTTGAAGAGTCATATGGTCTCGAAACGTTAACTGTGTTCCTCTCCGCAGATGCTGTCAGACCTGCTGAGTTTTTCCAGGTATTTTTGTTTTTGTTTTGACCTAGTTTTTGTCTGCTCAAATTATGGTCATTGTATTCATATCAGAGAGTTTACTCTCAACTTGGTGCAACTTCACTGACACTGCATGTAAAGCACTCGGGACATATATGCAGTTTCACATGTGCATGTATGCTGACACATCACAACAGTCACTACACTTCAAAAAAAAACTGAATTGTCTGTAAAGCCCTTTTGGACATCCTGAGGACTAAAATACATGTTTATTTTCCTTTACGCTCTTAAAAAGGTTTGTTTTTCTTCAAATTTCAATCTACTTAGTTACAGAACTGAATTGGAACAAAATAAAGTGCACAAAAATAAATCAACAGTAAACATCATTTCAGCTAGGGCTCGTTGCAGATGCCTCTGCAGCCTTTACAGAGCACTGTAGCTTCACGTTTCACTGCTTAGTGTCACATGGTTATCACTGGCTATAATCCAGTACTTGTGGTAATTTCTGTTACTTCACATATCAAAAGAAAAGTGCTCAAATATTATACATCAAATAAATATGTGGGATGTGCTATGTTATCTCATGTTCAATTGAAAGTAGCATCACATGGTGTTTCTTCAGCAATGTGAGAAGTTTAGGGAGAAGGTTTAAGAAGGAAATTGTGTGCAACTTGTTCTGGTAAAGAAGTAAGATGGCTACCGGCATCCAGTGAAGATGGTAGTGCTCTTAATTGGGCGCTTATTTTCATATCCTTCTGGTAGAAACCAGCCTGCATTTATATTCGCAGTGCTTTTAATTAGTAGAAAACAAAACCCCTGAAATTCCAAACTCTTCCCACAAGCAATCCACTGGTAGAAATCTGGTCTGATTTAATTTGACGTAAATATCCTATGTGGTATTGTCACTGGATTAGTAACCCAGAGACTGAGGGTTAATGCTCTCTGGACCCAGGTTCAAATCCCACCATGGCAGACGGTGGAATTTAAATGCAATAAAACTCTGAAATTAAAAACCTAATGATGACCATGGAATCATCTGGTTCACTAATGTCCTTTAGGGAAGGAAATCTGTCGTCCTTACCTGGTCTGGCTTACACGTGACTCCAGACCCACAGCAATGTGGTTGACTCTTAAATGCTCTGAACTAGGGCAATTAGGGATGGGTAATAAATGCTGGCCTGGCCAGTATCGCCCACATCCCACGAACGATTTTTTTTTTAAAATCCACTCATCTAGCAGCAATGTTTGGTCACAAATGTAGGATAAATTTTAATTTAACCTAAATATAAATCTACTGAGCCATTTGAATATGCTTCACTATCCCACATCTTGGTGTGCTTGAGCCATTTTAAATAACACTTAAACTTCTAACAGTTTATTCCAATTATATTATATATTTGATCTAAAAGGACATTTGCAATTCATTAATATGACTTCATTTAGAACTAAGCAACATTTAATTCATTAGCATGGAACAGGTCACCTTCCATAGGCAGGAAATGAAACCTAGAAAATAAAGTCCACGCATTTCAGACCATAGTAAAGAGTGAAAAGTGGCTCAGAACCTATGTATGGCAATTGGTTAACTGCATCAAGGAAAAAAAAAGCATTGAATGTAGTGGTGATGGGAATGGGTGCTTTATTCAGAAAGTGATTCATAATTTCTTACCTTATATAGAATTAATATACATTGTTTTTTTTTCAGAACAGCCAAATTTTGTTTTTGGCTCAGTTAGCTGTTTATTTTCTGATGTCTAATAATGCATTGCTTAAAAAGAGCCTGTATTATTACAGCCATATTGTCAATAAGACATTAATGATATCAGAAATTGTTGTGAGGCTTGCAGAGTGAAAAATTGGGAAACTGAGTGGAAGACATAGAGAAAAAGACAGCAAACTGGAAAGACTACAAAGGGCCATAATTTGTTTGTTTGAGATCAAATAGTCCTGTACTAAATGAAATCTTGTAGTAAATATAAGCATTCAAGTTCCACAAATATCATTCGTTCTTACACATAATAAATTCCTGTTTCTGTTTTTAAACAGATGTCAACTCAAATATTTTAAATATTTGATTGACATGAATTACGAAGAACTAAGGCACCAGCTGGAAAAAAAAAATTAGACAGCTCAACTCTAGAACTGAAATTCCAGGCAAGTATTCCAAATTCCTGTCACAAGTATAAGCCTCTGCAAGGAAATATTTTTTCAGAGATTTGCAATGTTGTACAAGAGAGTATTTTGCTCTGAATTATTAAATTATTTTAATGATTTTTCTTACATTAATGGTACTGAAATGAGAACATTCTCAGGAGGCTGAAAATGAACCTGCTGGCCCAAATCAAGCTTATAGAATTATTTGAGTGATGTGATTGGTCAGCTACTTCCAGTTTCAGGATGTTGGTTTCAAAAAAAAGTTGTGCGATGAGATCATTTTTCTCCTGTTTACTCATTCCTCATTGTACTTATGAACTGAGTCAAATTGAAACTAATTTTGATTGTTCATATGCTTAAACAATGAAACTATTGAATTCGTAGCTCAGCTTAAGCAGAAGGTGAACACGTTGGTTTACTTGTACTGGTCAGGTTTGCAAATTATGTCAAACTTGAATGGGTAGTTAAATAAAAGGAAGTAGTTCAGTAACTACAAAATATGTAAATGTAATTTAATCCAGACAAGTGTGTAAAAGTACCACAGCTGAGAAGATAAAATGGGTGACTGCAGATTGAAGTAGTTGAATTAGAATGAAGCTGAAAGAGACCTACAATTCTCAGCACACTTGACACTCAATATGCTCAACCTCTACCTCGATGAACAAATCAAAGATAATGCTAAAAGAGTAGAATACAAGTCAGAAGTCGTCAAGTTCAAACTTTCTGGTGGTTTGGTCAGCCCGCAACTTGAATAACGTGTCCAGTTCTGTGCCAAGTATACATCTGGCCCTAGCTCAAGAGCCCAGACAAAGAAAGAAAGATTTTCATTTATATAGGGCCAGACCAGAGCACTCTACAGCCAATAAAGTTCCTTTAAAGTATAGAAACTGTTGTAATGTAGGATAAATCTCTGCCACCAGAGAACTAAATTCTGGGCTGAATTTTCTCCCCATCAGGGGGTTGTGCGGGGGCGGGCGGGAGCGAGCACGAACCCGATATTGGTGCCCCCGATTGGGTCCGCGCTACCATTTTACGTGGGCGGGCCAATTAAGGGAGGGGGGTATTCCCTGAGTCCGGGCCTGCGCTCTTTCGCGCATGTTTCGCGAAAGAGCACAGAAATCTCCCTGAGGCACAAAGGTGCCTCGGGGAGATTTGTTTAAGTTTTAAACGTCTGAATGAAGTAATCAAAAACTTTTAAAACGTGACCCCTCATGCGACAGTGTCACATAAGCTGGGACATGTCAATGAATTTTTTAAAAAATTTATTGAAATTTTAAACACTTCATGAAACCTCACCCCGCCCATGGATGCGGTTCCATGAAAAATGCGAAGGCTGCCTGGGCTCTTCGCCTGCCCGCCAACCTTAAGGTTGGACAGGCAGTTCATTTAATTATTTCAATTAGTTTTTAACAGGCCTTAATAGGCCTTCCACCGAACTGAAAATCTAAATGATGCGCGGTGACATCGGGATGCTCGTCCAATGTCACCGCACATTGTTTTACCCGTCGGCGAGCAGGGGCCCAGCTCACCAACCTGAAAATTCTACCCATGGAGTGAGTGCCATTTTTCTATCATGAAATAAACTGGGGATAATTTAGGGACTCAATCTAAATTACTTAATTTAAGACAATGTCATAAACAGTTTAGTTCTACTTTATATCTAAATGTCTGTGCATGATTATATACAGCAATTAAAATAAAATTGTATATAAAGCCCAAATCCAAAGTGATTTAAACTAAATATCTGGATTTTCAGAAATAGATGTATTTTGCTCCACTAGGTTTCAAACGGCAAGGGACAGTTTCACTTTGCACTGCATCCTTGTTTGGAAAAGGGCTGACTTATGTAGCCATGCTCAAGAAAACCATGTTCTTGGTGTATATACACCTGCTTGTTTGGTATATTGGTTAAGGGAATGTGTGCACAAATTCTTGAGCACTGCACTAAAAGTGAGGCTTTATGTGATTAGGCTGACGGGGAGTGGATGGGGGATGTACTTTCCTTGCAGTCCAATTCAAGGATTATTCTCAGCTCTCATGTAGCCTGGTGTACATATTTGCTCTCCCAATGTAGGGATTTGTTTTCTTTGTCCTTGAAGTAAGATCATCAAGTTCATCGTAATGCATGATCAAGCATTGGCAAGTACTAATATTTTGTCCTTAACAGATGTAACATGATTGAACAAGAAGCTCAGTGTTGTTGTCAAGGCAACAAATAAATATATTCACCCAAATGAGAAACAAATTTGAAATTCATTTAAAGCTACTTTATCCTAATGCGTAAGTAGGATTAATATTATAACTGTTCTTCCAGGGTAATGATATCCAGAAATACTCAATTATTCTCTTTAACATTGATTTATTGGGCCACATATTAGTAGAGCTAGAGCTCCTGCTAAGGGCAAAGAGCAAGGGCATAGGAGACCTTACAGCAATTGGATACCCATGAACAGAACATCATACCTGAATCTCTCAGGAGTTTGTGAGCCAGCTGTTTTCAAAAATGAGACAGTCACTTACCTGTGCCATCTTTTGGAGCATGCACTGTACTTTCTTGGGCTCCTTCCAAATTACTGCTGCTGACATCACAAACATCACAGTTTTCTGTACACTTGGTAATATGTTTGGCCACTTGATGCTCTGTTTGATAGGCATCAGCCATTCATTATCTTCCCCATTAAGGCTGACTAACAGGAAGAAAGAGCAATGAGATTGACCTGCATTGCTGGATTCCCACAGATGCAGAGCACCATATACATGCATGCACCCCGCAGCATGTTCCCCATCAGCAACCAGCTTTATTCCTCAACATTTGTTCAATGTTCAGTCTTAAAATCTCCTTTTGTGACTCAATGTCAAATTATGTCCAATTAGGCTCTTGTGAAAAGCCTTGGGAATGATTTACTGCATTAAAGGTGCTATATAAGCAAATTGTTGTACGTTAGTGTTAAATTCTTTTAAGATTTCAATATAACATATATTTCAGTTGTGTCGAGCTTGTATTTGGTCTCTGCTACAGGATGGCATTGCTTGATGAGCTTTCAGAAAGCTTATAAGATTGTATAAGGTGGAAAGGCAGGCACCGAATAATGTGCCTGTAGGAAATACATTTTTGGCTTGCATTGTTAAGGAAACAATTTGCCTTTAAAATAAGCCCTGTAGCCAAAAATTTCCAAATTCAGACTATCTTCCCCCAGATTTGGATCCCCTTGATGTTGGTGATGGTAATCACTCCGTTAGCTACCTCATGGCTGGCTTTCTGCATCAGTCACATTTTTGGAGGGTGCCTCTCCTTGGCACTTTATGTTTCATCTGCTACAGAGCAGCACTAGCAAAACTGGAGGCAAAAGATTGAGAAACCTCTGTTGCACCATAATCTTCCAAATCCAACACCTTCTGCTGCACTGCAGACAAGAATGGTTAAATCACAACTGTAGTCAGTTAAATGAATTGCCAGTTGTTGATCTGGTGCCAACATTTAATTAACCAGCCTGCTGTGGAGCGGGAACTTGTACTGAACAGTAGTCCCAAAAAAATTGGAATAAACAGCCATGTGAGTGAAGTCTCATGACCACTCTCAATGCACTGCTAGCTCTGATTTCCTTGCCAACAGGAGTTTCCAGGATGTGGACTCAAGTTTTAGGAAATCTTATGAATCATTCTCAACTCCATCAGTGCTTTCAATTGTGCTCCTTGATTGAAACAGAAAAGGGAAACATTGACCGATGCAGGAATCCTACACCCTTTGCCCTCCCTTATTCCAGCATAGGCTATTTATAGATTATTTTGATTGTAAAGGACCAAAGAAATGTAATGGTAGTCAATGGCAGTGACGTAGGGTTTTCCAGATATGACCTGTCTCATAAATTTAATCTCTTGATTTTTAAAATCAACTAGACTCTTATGAGCAAAGGTTTGACAGTTTGGGCCTGTATTCATTGGAGTTTAAAAGAATGAGAGGTGATCTTATCGAAACATATAAGATCCTGATGGGTCTTGACAGGGTGGATACTGGGACGATGTTTCCACATGTGGGAGAGACTAGGATTAGGGGGCATTGTTTAAAAATAAGGGGTCTCCCATTTAAGACAGAGATGAGGAGAAATTTCTCCTCTTAAGTGTCATGTGTCTGTGGAATTCTCTTCCTCAGAGAGCAGTGGAGGCTGGGTCATTGAATATTTTTAAGGCTGAGTTAAATAGAACCTTGACTGACAAGGGAGTTAAAGGGTATAGGAAGTAGACAGGAAAGTATGGGCCAATCAGATCATCCATGGAAGGCAATGGGGTAGTGGTATTATCGCTGGGCTAGTAATACCGAGACCCAGGATAATGCTACGGGGACCCGAATCCCGCCACGGTAAATGGTGGAATTTGAATTAAATTTGAAAAATCTGGAATTTAAAAGTCTAATGATGACCATGAAACCATTGTAGATTGTTGTAAAAAACCATCTGGTTCACTAATGCCCTTTAGGGAAGGAAATCTGCAGTCCTTACCTGGTCTGGCCTACATGTGACTCCAGACCCACAGCAATGTGGTTGACTCTTAAATGCCCTCTGAAGTAGGACAACCAGGAATGGGTAATAAATGCTGGCCTAGCCAGCGATGTCCACGTCCTGTAAATGAATTTTTAAAAAATCAAATGGCAGAGCAGATTCAAGGGGCTGAATGGTCTACTCCTAATTCTCATATTCTTGTGTTCTTCAGTTAATCGTGCCTGGTTGTTGCCTTAAGAGCAGTACGTTCTGAATGTTATGAATCTCAGTGTACATTTCCTCACCTTTCTTCCTGGCTCTGTAACTGAAATAGCTTGGGAGACACTTGACAAGTAGATTGTGCCAGTCATGTGCAGTGGTGTGCTGAAGAACAGGATACCTGCAGTGATCTTTAAACCACTGTTTATTCACCATTGACAAACAATAAAGTGAATGTAAAAATGTCTGTCCAACAATGTACACACTGAAGTGGCCCTTAAAGAATTTCTCCAAAATTAGTCACATTAATTGCAGGTGAAGTTCTAGAAAAGGAATTGCTCAAAATTAATACAATCCCACCTATTTATGGATAAGGCCTGATCACTGACATGAATCCAAAGCTACTGTAACAATTCAGCTTTCTCTCCCTCGCTCGCCATAGATGCTGCTAGAGCATTGCTGGCACTTTCTGTTTTTATTTCAGCTTTTAACTGGCTACTTGTATGCAGATGGTCACAACAGCTAGCAGCTGAAATAGTAAGATGAAAAGTTGGGTCTGAAAGGATGAGATCAAATGAGCTGAAAGCTGCCACCTTCTGAACTCGTGAGCTACAAGAAAATGTTAAAATTCTGCAGAATGTCTCTATTATTGCCAAGTCACTCATCCATCTAATTTCCTAGCTTTCAGCTAGGTTTTCAGCTCACTATAGGTCATCTTTACCCCTACTGAGGATAGTGTTCCTTTTTTACTCCTATTTCTACCATTCATATAAACTTAGGGCAGGATACTGAGTTCGGCGAGCGGGGAGTGGGACCTGCTTACCGATGCGTAAAATGATGCGGAATGACGTCAGGCGGAACTCCCGACATCACCCCGCGACATTTCAATTTTCAGGTCAGCAGGGGTGCAGCCGAATCAGCTGTGCACCCGCCAACCTGTCAACGGCCAATTGAGGCCATTTAAAAACTAATTGAAGTAGTTAAAGGACCTGCCTGTCCAATCTTAAGGTTGGCAGGCAGGCCGGAAGCTCTGGTGGGCTTCAGAAAAAGCATGACACCTCATCCACAGGCGGGATGAGGTTTCATGTAGGTTTTTAAAAATTTAATAAAAGTTTAATTAAAAGTCTTGGACATGTCCCAACTCATGTGACAGTGTCACATGAGGGGACATGTCAGGGAAATTTTATTTTTCTATATTTCACATTTTTGAATTTGGTTCTGATCTCCCTGAGGCAGCACTTAGCCTCAGGGGGATGAGTGCGCTCTTTCACATGCATGTGCACGAAAGTGCGCTCTCGGCTTAGGGAATCTCCCCCCACGCCTGCACAGGGAGCCATAGCGCTTCCTGGTGGACATCACACTGGGCAGGCCTTAATTGGCCCACAAACATAAAATGGCAGTGTGGTGCTGATCAGAGGCACGCCCGCACACGCCCGCTCCTGAACTTCCCCCCCACAACGGGGCGAAAATTCTTCCCGAAGAATGTTTACAAATTCTGTAGTTGTGTAGATTTAACAGATTATCATCAGTCTTAAATCAATGGTAGCACTCTTGCCTGCCTCCAGGTCAGACTTCCGCATAGAATATACAGCATAGGAACAGGTTTCTTGGCCCAACTGGTCCATGCCAGTGTTTATGCCCCACATGGGCCTCCTCCCACCGCTCTTGATCTAATCGTATCATCATGTACTTCTATTCCTTTCTCCCTCGCATTTGCTTACTTCACTTCCCCTTAAGTGCATCTGTGCTACCGTTGTGGGTTCAAGTTCCAATTCAGAGACTTGAGAACCTAATCCAGGCTGACACTCCAGTGCATTACTGAGGAGGTGCTGCATTGTTCAAGATGCCTTTTTTTCAGATGAGGCGTTAGACCAAGGCCTTTTCTGCCCTCTCAGATGGATGTAAAAGATCCCACAACACTATTCGAACAACAGCAAGGAAATTCTCCTTATTTTCTAATATTTATCCCTCAACAAACATCACTTAAAAAAAATCTCATTGCTGTTTGTGAGACCTTGTGTGCATATTTTGTTGCCCTGTTTCCTGTATTACAACAGTGATTATAATTCAAACATATTTCATTGGCTATAAAATGCTTTGGAATGTCCTGATGTTGTGAAAACTACGATAGAAACGCAAGTGTTTTTTTAAATAAGATGTGGAGACTGTTCAGACATCAGCATTCCCTTCAGTGAAGGATCAAACAGTGCTAATAATTAGTGTACACTGCATGATGTCAACACCTTGAGGTTACGGATCACTGGCAATATACTTGCATTCAGTCCACAACAGTGTGACATTTTTTTGCATGCTTCCACACCAATCACTCAGTATTTCTTAATATTTACAGCATTTATATCTGAGCCTGGGGAGGGGGAGGGGGGTGTCACTGCATTTTCTAACATCATTACATATACAGTTTTTAGCATTTTTGTATGAAGCTCCACCATAAGGCAACATTTCAGATGTAAAGGTTAAAAATAATTATAGTCTGTATCTTAATGGGTTTTAACAGACTACTGAAATAATGAAACACAACAAAATGGGGTGCTTTGTATTTTGAAATACATGTGAATTCAGGATCATGATTCACATACATTCTCACATACAATTCAATCATTTGCTTTCGTTACAATATGAATGTAAAATGACACTCAGGCAGAATGACATGCTTCTTCCTGAGATGGGACCAATGGTCTGCAACTCAGCCTGGAGTCTTTAAGGGATCTTGTCATTTTTTATCAGTCTATCTTCATTGTGTAGCTCCTGTAAATACAATAGCTGAAAAATTGCTTGACTTTATCAAGCATATAGTCTGTTTATATAGTGCAGTATATATATGTTTCTCATTATATATTAGCAATGAAAGCATTGAAATTTAACGTTTGAATGACCAGTACCACTGAAGTGATGTTTTAAATTAATTTCTATTTCTCATGACCTAATGGGAGAATAGAATAAGATAACAGAGTACTCACTGACTTAACTATAAATTTCAGTTACGAGAGTGTGTCCCGCTGAATTGGCATTAAATCCTAGATGTTTCCTTCACACTTGTCAGTGCCAGTATCATTTCTCGTTACTGCTGATTTACACCCTCACCCCCAAGCCCTCGCTGTGATGACGTAAATTAGGACAATCCTTATGGCTATTAGTGCCCACTGTTCTTAAAGCATAAACGGGACAGTGACGTTCACTGACTCAATGAGTGCAGTTAAATGTGTGAATTAGGAAGTTACTGTCAGAGTTCACCAGCTCCTCCTAAAGCTTTGCCTCAGTCACATCTGTTCTGATGATGCTACCTTCCACAATAGCACTTACAACATGGCTTCCTTTTAACAACCAAGGATTTCCCCCCAATGTGGTTGACAGGGCCCTCAACTGTGTCCAACCCATTTCCTGCACTTCTGCCCTCACCCCTTCCCCTCCTCAGAACCATAATCGGGTCCTCACTTTCCACTCCATCAGCCTCTCCATTCAAAGGATTATCCTCCGCCATTTCCACCAACTCCAGCATGATGTCCCCGCCAAACACATCTTCCCCTCACCCCCCCTCCCCTGTCAGCATTCCAAGGGGACTGTTCCCTCCGCGACACGCTGGTCCACTCCACTATCACTCCCAACTCCTCATCCCCTTCCTCATGTGATTGCTGGAGGTGTAATGCCTGCCCTTTTACCTCCTCCCTCCTCACTGTCCAATGCCCCAAACACTCCTCCTAGGTGAAGTAGCAATTTACTTGTATTTCTTTCAACTTAATCCACTGTATTCACCGTTCACAATGTGGTCTTCTTTACATTATGGATACCAAACGCTGACTGGGTGACCACTTTTCAGAATACCTCTGTTCAGTCCGCAAGCATGACCCAGACCTCCCAGTCACTTGCCATTTCAATTCACCATCTTACTCTCATGCTCACATTTCTGTTCTCGGCCTGCTGCAATATTCCAGTGAAGCCCAATGCAAGTTGAGGAGCAGTACCTCATCTTCAGAATAGGAACTTTACAGCCTTCTGGACTCAATATTGAGTTCAACAACTTCAGACCATGAACTTTATCCTCATATAGTTGTTTGGTAGTACAGAACTTGAGTATTGCTGAAAAAGGAGTCATGTCTAAGTTTTTCGTCTTGCACTCATCAGGACAAACCGCAGGAATACCATTATAATGGGAAAACAACAATTTATACAGTATGTGAAGAGAGTGCTGACTGGTTGGCAAGTGGCATTGCCATGGAGAATGCACCAGTGATGGTGACTGACAATTAACTGCCAAGCATTGTTTGAAATTTAAACCAGGCAATTTGACCCTAATGGGTCAAAGCATTGCACTGAGGAATGAGTCAGCGAATGCCTGTCACTTATTTTGTTTAGCTGAAACATGTTCATTCTGTCTGCAAAGAACAGGGCCCTGTGCACTAATATATGTAGCAGTATACACAAATGCTCTACATTGCGAGCCCAACTGACAGCCTTAAACTGGTTGTCAGTTTAATTCTTAGCTCACTGAAGATTATTTAGCAAATGTCCGAAGGTGGAATCACATCTAATTTTGGGCACTGTGTTTTGAGTTTTGCAAGCACAGGCTGGTTTGGTATGGCCTGTACCCTGCCCATTGCAAACAGAGGCTGGGTCACGCTGCTTAATACAATCCTCCGGTTTTTGGGACATAACTTTAAAATGGAGCAGACAAATGAACTCCCCTTCCTTGATGTTCTCATTGAGAAATCTGCCAAGGGGTTCTCTACCACAGTCTACCGCAAGCTTACCTTCACTGGTCAACATACACAATAGGATTCTTACAGTACCACACGCTATAAGATTGGTCTTATTGGCAACCTTCTAAATAGGGCCCAAGCTATTTGCTCACCATGCAAGCTTGATGCTGAAATAGGGCGCATCAAAGGCATTCTGCAGGATAATAGCTACCCTGATCAGACCATTTCGCGCTGTATATCACACAAACTCATGGACTCAAGGCTGCCAGGGGACACTTCGTAGCTTTGGAGTTGTTGATTAAACATTTTTTTTCAGCTGCAATGTCATCTGCACCTGCTGGGCACAACAGGCGGGAGGGCAAGTCCCGTGGGCACTTGACTCCCCAGTTCTCGAATGAGGGTCTGGGAATCTTTGTGGAGGAGATCAGTGCCAGGCGGGATATCCTCATCCCCAGGGATGGCAAGAGGAGGCCACCACACCTGACCAAGAAAGCATAAGCAGAGCTGGCACCCCAGGTCAGCTGCTATGATGTTGTGTGACGTGATGGGTGCAAAAGTTCAATGATCTGCGCTCAGCAAGGGTGAGTACCGAGTTGCCATGGATCTGTGTGGGGAAGTGTTAATGGCTGGCCTCCCCCCCCGACTTCCCAGTGCCCAGGGGTCTAAGAGTATGAGTGCCAACTGTCAATGATATTGACGCCGGCCAGGGCAGTGAGCTCTGGCTGCTCAGCCTGATTGCGCTGGGAGTTGAGGGCCAAGACACGGATGTGCCCTGTAAGGTGTTCCTCAGGGGGAGATGGCTAGGCTGCAATGATGGTGCAGGTAGAGAGTGGACTATTGAATGTTCCTCTGTCCTTTCAAGAGAAGAGAAGAGAAGCCATAAAACCATCGAGAGGTTGAGGACAGACTCAGGCCCCCCAAACCTGTTCATGTTGACGAGGAACAAGATGGATGCCTTTGAGGTGGAGCGCCCATGCCCAGCTCATTCCAGTGGTCATGGAGAGGCAGGGCTCTCTGACAAGGGTAAGAGTGTGGTGCACAGATGTGAGCGTGTCGGAATGTATAAATGTTGTGTTGTCTCATCTATAATGGAAATTTCAAACCTGGAGTCCCCATTGTTCATTGAAAGACGATGGCACCATGATACAGATCTCCATTGTCTCACCAGCCTGCCTAGCATGCACAGTAACAATGTGATGATTGATACTAATGACATGCCATTTTTCTCCCCTAGAATCGCCATCAAGCCAAAGAGCACAGGATCTCGTTGAGCCACCCTTGATGCCAGAGGACCAGTGCCCATCAGATGCATCTGCATCACACGCCCTTTCTGCATCAGGCACCAGTGCAGATACCAGCACCTTGATGGGCATTAGATCGTCGGCTACAATGTCAGTACACAGCTGTGAGGACACGGCACACTCGCATGAAGAGCAGGTGGAGGTAGAATGTGTCCAGGGCGCCAGCAGAGGACTGCTAGAGACCAGGACCATGTTGAGTCCGAGGCAGATGATGAGCCTCTTGAGTCGTCCATTAGGCGGCAAATGCTGGATGTCCAGCGGGATGCGCGGGAGGATCTGGCGGAGATTCCTAAGGGTTTTGCATGCCATGGTTTCTGTCATTGAGGAGTCCATGCGGAGCATGAGTACTGTGTGGACCCTCAGAACCAAACACACTGCCTTCTCCATTGAGAGAATGGTGACCCTCATGGAGAGGCAGCTCCTGGAACATAATCAGTGGTTCCTGGGGTTGCGCTTGGACCTGCAAGCCCTCGCGCATGCAATGACCTCAGGAGGTCACTGCCAGTGGGCCTTACAGGATTGAAAAGAAACTGAGTGAAGTAAATTATTTAATACACCAGACAGAAGAAAGAAGCAGAGGGTGTATCATTTAAAAATGCTTAAAAAGTACTTTGATAGGGAAGACGACCAAAAGGGGGTGTTAGTGGTGGTAGATAACGAGAAAGAGGTAGAGATGCAGGATCCTGAAACTGATTTTCCTCTAATCAAATTGGATAACGTGGGCTTACTTGAAAATTTAAATGTAACATTGAGTTACCTTCCAGACAAGTGTCAAAGTGATTTGGAGAAGCTATCGCAGTCACACAAAGGTATTCATGGGAATAAACTAGGGAGGGCAAATTTAGTTATACATGATGATGTGTTGAAGTTTCATTTTCGCTAAGGCAACATCCTTATAGATTAAATCTGGCAAAGTTATCACAAGTACAGAACAAAATTGAATTAATGCTTCAAAATGACATCAGTGAGTCTAGTTGCAGTAACTGGAGTTCACCTATTGTGCTGGTACCGAAACCAGATGGAACACACAGACTGTGTGTGGACTATCAAAAGGTGAATGCAGTGACAAAAGTGGATTCATATCATATAACATGGTTGGAAGGTTGCATTGAGAAAGTGGGACAATCAAAATTTATCACAAAGCTTGACTTGTTAAAAGGATATTGGCAAGTACCGTTATCGGAGAGAGCAAAGGAGATATCGGCTTTTGTGATGCCAGATGGACTATATCAGTTTAAAGTCATGCCATTTGGTATGGTAAATGCACCTCCAACATTTCAAAGACTGACAAACAAAGTAATTGCAGGTCTGAGCATTTGTGCGGTTTATAGTGATGACTTGATAGTTTTCAGTCAGGCGTGGGAGAAGCATTTACAGAATCTGGAAGAATTGTTTTGTCAATTATAAGAAGCTATTTTGGTGATGAACTTGGCTAAAAGTGCATTTGCAAGAGCGCAAATTATGTATCTAGGTCATACCATCGGACATGGTAAGGTGGCTCCAAGAGATGTGAAAGTCAAGGCAATTGTGGATTTCACTGTGCCTACAACAAAACAGGAAGTTTTGAGATTTCTGGGCATGAGTGGGATTTACCGGAAATTTACACAACAGAGAAGATATTCAATGATCGAAAAGAAAACTTTGGGTTTGGTGTTAGCATCGCAGCATTTTGAGATTTATGTGGCAAACAATTTGTCAGAAATAATTGTTTACACAGACCACAATGCTTTAAAGTTTCTGGACAAATTTTGGGACAGAAGTCCCAGGACCATGTTGAGTCCGAGGCAGATGATGAGCCTCTTGAGTTGTCCATTAGGCGGCAAATGCTGGATGTCCAGCGGGATGCGCGGGAGGATCTGGTGGAGATTCCTAAAGGTTTTTCATGCCATGGTTTCTGTCATTCAGGAGTCCATTCAGATGGAGCTTATTACTGCAACCATTTAATCTGCAGATTATACATGTGTCTGGACAAGAAAATCTGATTGCAGATGCATTGTCAAGAGTTTGAAGCTTGAAGGGAAAATTGGACATTTAAAACTTGGACACTGAACTGGAATGATTTCTGTTGATACCAAGGATTTGTGTGTATTGCATCTGGTAATGTAATAGTGTAATAAGCATAGGAGGTAATGTAAGATGGGTTCAGAAATTGAAGCCGTCTTTTTAAATTATGATGGTTAATTTTTTAGGAAGGAGGGGGATGTAATAATTAATTTTTATAATGTTATTTGGAATTTATTGTAAAGTAGAGTAACAATGGGGTCTGTGTCTATGTATCTGTGTGAGACTTAATTGAATTAGAGACAGCTGGTCTGAAGGCTTTGATTGTCAGAAGAGAAGCTAGGTTTGAAATGTTAAATAGGTAAACATGGTTGAAGTTTTAGAATGTAAGGTATAAAGAGAACATTTGCATTTTTAAATAAACCAGAGTAGCTTGTATTCAAAAGAAGAGGTGAAATGTTTCACCTAGCCTGGAGAAGTTAAGAAACAGTGTGCTTATTTTTCACAAAGATTAATGGTAAAATTGGTACGATGATAGGTTTTATTATTAGAGAGGTAAAGTTCAAAAACATATTGAACAATGGAAATTTGCATTCAAAGGGGAGAATATGCATAAAGGAGTGAAGACTATGTGCAAGGCAAGGCATTCAAAGATATAACAAGTGTTAAAGGCCTTCAGCCTCTGTTCCCAAACTGCTGTCTGCAAGAACTGAAGCAAAGAAAGCTCACTTTGAATTCAACTGTTCAGGGTATTGTGTTACTTTGCCTGGGTCTTTTAAAATCTGTGTGTTTTTACTGTTGCCTTAATGGAGGTGTAACTGGGAGTTAGATTAATCAGGGCAGCTAGAAGTTGTTATCGTAGTAATTTGTAAACCTACGTATGTGCTTAAAATATTTTTTTTATTTAATAAAGGTTTAATTTTTTTTTTAAGAAACCTATAAGATTTGGTGCACTTATTACTACTGAATTCAAGGCACACATCTAGAAATATACAAATTACAAAACAGTTGTGGCAGTTGTTTCAAGTTTCCCTTTGGGATTTGAGCAGCGCAGCATTTACCATTGGCTGTGCCATTACATGGCCTCTAGCTGAACTCAGCAGGATGGGTGACTTTGAATAAAAACAAAAAGCTAAAAGCTACTGTGGATGCTGGAAATCCAAAACAAAAACAGAATTACCTGGAAAAACTCAGCAGGTCTGGCAGCATCTCTGCCAAAGGGTCATGAAGACTCGAAACGTTAACTGATTTCTTCTCCACCGATGCTGCCAGACCTGCTTCTCTGTTTTTGTTTTGGGTGACTTTGAAGCCTACCTGAAGCACTGGCTCCCAGGTTTATTACTGGAATGCCGCCTACAGACAGCTGCACTGTCCCACTCTGCCTGCAGTGACCTGGAGGCAGGACCTAAAGATTCCGCCCTGCATGACTTAATAAGAATCCTTCAATCTGATTTCTTAAGGAGAATTTTTGTGATATCACTTTGAGAGAGAATATACTAATAAGTAAGTAGCCAGGATGTAAACCATATGACCTGCAGACATTGTTCAGACGAGCTTTCAGTTTAGTTGACGGAACGTGGTGTGAAGGAGTTGCATCTGTACTTTTGTATTAACAATAGCTGCTGAATCGTTATAGTAATTATGTCTGCTGAGCAATCCTGTATTACGTTTTAAAATAAATGAAGTCTACATTTAGTTTACCAGTACTGTGTGAGATTGGCAAGTTTGTATTAAACAAACATAATACAACAAGAATCACAGCCATTTTCCATGAAAACAAAGATCTCTGTAGAAGGCGTGTTGTTTTGGATTTCTAATAACTGCAATTTCCAGTCCAAAGGACCATAGGAAGTCTGTGCACAAGTGTAAGTTTAATGAAGGGCAAGTGTAAATCTAATGAATAGCAAGAGCTGCTCATTTGCCACTGACTGCAGATCCATCCTTTTTAAAGGTGTGCGTGCAAGTTACACTGAAGTAGCAATTCTAAAGCTTTCTGTTTGGTGTCTTCAATCATCCTGTAACTTGGGAGACTATGCTTTCCTTAGGGGATATTTAATCCTTTTATCCCCCCACCACCACAGCACCTCCCCCTCCACCATTTTTCATATTGAAGTTTGTAATATTAGGCAAGGCGGCCAAAAATGGTTTCACATTGTCGTGAAACCAGTTTGTGATCGTCTGCTCCACCTGTTAATAGTGGGCCGCGCTTCCCGCCACCGCACATTGGGAACGTAATTTTAATACGTTTGCATCTAAATTATAAATTATAAACCCTGTGTGCTGGAATCATGTCCCCAGGCTGGACCAACTGGGCATGCTTTCACAACCATACATAAGCGACGCGCACCTGGTGAGCTGCACTTCACTCAGGACGTCAAGCTACCTAGCTTTCAGCAGCACTCACAGTCATCAGCGCCAGGCTTTGCAGACAGCACCACAATACTTTTAGGGGAGCTCACGGGCAGGTGTCTACCTCTCAGGCCAGCCGTAAGGCGGGGGTGGCTTTTCAACAGCTGCAGGGCTAGGGCTTGCTTGGGGAAGGGGGAGAAGTTGCCTCAGGCAAGGGAAGAGGCTGCAGGGTGAGGGCTGTACTGGGGAAAGGGGATATCTCAGGGTGTGTGTGAGGGCAAGTGTTGATATGTGCAAGTGGTCTCAAGATGGTGAGGGCTGAGGAGACAGTCAGCAGAGGAGATGAGGCCAGATGGAGATGTGGAGGCGTGTGTGAGAGAGAAAGTGGTGATGTCCCTTGAGCTGGCAGTGCGTGAAATGCCAGTGAATGTGGATGGCCTTGTGAGTGTGAGAGTGGCAGCACGGATGAGTTCATTCATCCATTTTCTGTACTGGTTGGCCGACCTCTTGTGTGCAGCCTTGGCGTTGACCACCTCTGCCACCCTCCCAAGCAGGAGTGGTGAGACTGATGGGCTTCCTGTGCCAGTGCAGGGAAGAGGGCATCACGGTGGGCATCCGTGGTGTCCAGAAGGCATCCCAGGGATGCGCACTGAATCGGGGGCTGCACTCTTCTTGGCTTTTGATGCCATGTCTTCACTAAAGCAGTCCTGGGCTGCAAGCATTGAGGAGTGCGCGCACGGCTGCAGTTTAGATATGGCGCCCTGCGTGAGAAAACGGCGAGGTAACTGCGTGGCAGGCAAATCAGAGGCCGTCCGCCAGTGAGATGGTATGTTTCCTGGCTGCATAATTAATGAGGCGGGACTGGGACGGTATGGCGCAAAAACTTGTCATTGCGGCCAAGGGTAAAACAACTTTTTTCCCCGCCTATTACCACACTTTGTGCAAACCTGGGACAATTCCACCCTTAGATTTGAAAAAGTGTTCATTTATATTTAAGAGCTGATCAAAATTTACACATGCAAAATAGCAATTTCTCTGTAAATTCCCAATAATATAACTTTCTTACAAAGTTTGCTGCTTGAGACAGTTCATGAATCCTGCCTGACTTGCTCAATGGACCAGAAGTGCATAACATATAGTTTGTATAAAGTTCCTATTGGTGGGATAAAACACAATATTCTGCAGTGAAGGAAAAGTTTCACCTAAATATTGTTTTATGACTAATTTTACACAATTGCATCAGTATAACAACTGATGGCACAGCTGCCAATGGTTGCATGAAGGCAGTTGAGCAAGGATAAAAATCCAGAATTGGAGAAACACAGGTTTCTTGGACAGTTCTACGGCTGGAGAAGGTTACTGAGAAAGGGAGGGGTGAGACCATAGAGGGATTTCAACACAAGAATAAGAATTTTGAATTTGAGGCATTGTAGTTAAAAATAAATGTTCAATTAAGTCAACCTTGGGTCCTAAATTCAAAGGAGTTAGTGTACTGTTGATTGAGCACTTCTTTGCAAAAGATCTAAATAAGTATCCAGTTTGGAATTAGAGTGAGGCTTATAAAGACACAAAATTATTTACAGAACACATTGGGTCATGTACTGTTGGGACCACTCATGAGTCATTTTTTGAATGTAGTTAAATTAAATAGCGTAGGTATAATACCAGATTAATATGGTGAAATCTTGTTCGAGTACGTATTTAAATTTAGTTAGTTTTAGAGATACTTTTATATTGAAGGTTTTCTCTGGGTTTGTGTTGGTTTCCTCTCAGAAGGCTAAGCAATCTGGACAAAGCCCATAACAGAGAAAATTGCATATGTTTCATTGAGGGAATGAGAATGATGAACCAAGTGCCCTTTTCATATTTTTAATTTTATCCCTTAAATTTTAGGGCCTGGTGGATAAGTAGGATGGAGGAGAGAGGGAGAAAGAAAAAAGTTATTTGGCCTCTGCTCCACCGCTTAGGCATCTGGTTTCTGTTTGTTTCTTAGATACATTCAACAAAAATAAGGCCTCAATGAATCGAAAAGTATTTTTCAAAGAACAGACGATGAAAGGTGCTTTCCTCTCAAAGTGTCACATTTGACTCAGTGAAAGTAAGAAGGTCATGAGTTCTGGATGTGAGCATGACTGGCAAAGCCAGCATTTGTTGCCCATCCCTAATTGCCTTGAACTGAGTGGCTTGCTAGGCCATTGCAGAGCACAGTTAAGAGTCAACCACGTTACTGTGTGTCCAGCATCACTTGTAGGTCAGACCAGGTAAGGACACTAGATTTTGTTTCCCAAAGACCATTAGTGAACCAGCTGGGTTTTTACAACAATCAATGATAGTTGTCATGATCACAATTGCTGAGACTAGCTTTATATTCCAGATTTATTCTTTGATTCTAAATTCAACCAGCTGCCATTGTGGGATTTGAACACATGTCCCCAGAGCATTCACCTGGGTCTCTGGATTACTAATCTAGTGACATTAACCCTATGCCACCGTTTTCCCCTGAACTCAAGACCCATTCCACATCCCAAGTATGTAGTCTAGGCTGAGAGTTTGGTATAATACTGAAGCAATGCAACATTGTCCATGGGTGCTATCTTTATGACGAGGTGATAAATCAAGCTCCAGCTGCCCTTATTAAAAGATCCTGTAGTACTATTCAAAGAAGAGCAGGAGAGTTGCCCCAGTGAGAAATGTTCATCCCTCAGCCAACATCACTAAATCAGGTTATCTGGTCATTGATTTTGTTGTTTATGACACCTTGCTATTTTACAACAGTGACTACACTTCAAAAGCACTTAATTTACTATGAAATAACTTGGGATACCCTAAAATCAAGATGCTATACAAATGCACGTCCTTTCTTTCATGGACTTTCTGACTTGTTTTGTGTGTCTTCCAATGTATATTTAAATGGCTCTTTTCTGGAGTGTTAGAAATAGAACAGATTAAATATTAAATACCTAAATAGGATGATTTGCAATAGCCATTAGAGAGAACCCAACCTTGAAAAATGTTTGTATGGATTTTTAGTAATCTTCTTGTCCAGTAGTACTTTGCTAAATTGAATGCTGAAATAATTGTGATATTAGAAAAATGGAGCTTGCAGCACCCTATAATAATATATGCAAGGGAGCAATGCACAAAGTAAAATAATTGCCTTAGACTGCACATGTTCAAAGTGACTATAAATGAAGAATATTCAACCTTCACCCAATTCAAGAAATAAAAGTGAGCGATATGACAAAATTAGGCGAAGATTGGGAAAATTGCGTCCCTAATTCTGCAGATGTCTAAAATAATTTGGGTATTTTGGGGGGAAAAAATAAGGTTTGTCCTTTTGATTCCATCTTACTAATTAATATTCCTTCAATAAAATATATTCAGTAATATATTAATTATGTACAATTGTAGAGATGATGTATGACATGTTTTATCAGTTGTCTGAATACTGATTATATCAATATGTGATGACTCAAATGTGCTAATTTGCTATCTTTCCCAGGTAGCACTTAATCATGTCTGCTGTTTAATGATAGGCCTTAGGGCATCTTATCCATTTAAACTTGGGAATGGGGATTTTTTTCTGATTATGCTTCTTGTTGCAGATCAAATTGCGCAAGAGAATTAACCACTGTCTTATTATGGCCAACCCTATTTTCATACTGCGCATTTCAGATACCCAGTAATAGTGCTTCTTCAGCACAGATAGAGCTCACCTTATGTTTTGTTAGCTGAGTCTTACAAACCAGGAAGATCCAGATCTGTGCTGAGTTTGCTGATCTCCATTAAGGCAGTTAGTATTAGCATCTTGAGGCTAGAGAAGAGAAATTAGGTCAAAGCATTATAACCAAAGATACACAGTGTGCACTCTGGGTGTGGATGTAGGTGAGAATGAGTCTGGACACCCCACCCTACATTTGAAGACCCTGCCTACATTCACTGTTCAGGGCATGTCTGAAGAAGACCAATTGGGTGAGGCACTGGAGGGTACACAACCTGTGGAGCCCTGCTCGGACATAAATCAATGATTCAGTAGAGGAGAGAAAAAGTCGAAAAATATGGGCCTTTTATAATAGCTGTTATTCATTCCCATACAGTGTACAACTCACTTTAAATGCTCAGTGTGGACCCAGTAACAATGGCACTTTATAACTTTGAAAGGCAGCAACTCATTTTGTTGTATTATCAATAGGGGAAATATAAGCATTCTATTTGGCTGCTTTGGGAAGAATTAAATTCAGATTATTCCAAAATTTACTAGTCCCTGTTACTGTAAAGAAATTGACTCTGTTGTGCATGCGCATATTCCTTAGGCAAGGTAAGAGTTATGGAATAAAAATGGATAGATGGAGTTAAGATGCAGATCAGCCATGACCTAATTGAACAGTGGCATTGGCTCAAGGGGCTGAGTGGTCTACTACTGCTCCAATGTTCCATCTACAATGCCAATTCTTGTGCTCCGTCATACCAATTGTATGAGAGAGAAACCCAGTGCCCAACCTCACAATATATAATATAATTTCCCATAAAACTGATTTTAGCATATACACTCAGCTCCATTGAAGCAACATTCAGTTCTTTGACTTTTTGGTACTTGTAAGCTATTATATACAATAGTCATGAATAACATTCAAAGTTGTCATACCAATTTTATCTAATTGAACAGTTGAGGAAACATCTTGGGAAAACAATTCTACAATTGTAAAAAGCTAACGTTGCTTCACAGACCCTGGAGAGCGTAACCACCACACACATTTCTTGAATTTCTTTTTGAGGAACTTACTTGTCAAACTATCGAGCAAAACCTCGGGGCTGGTGAACCAAAGGTCCATGGCTACATTCCAGAATGAGTTGTTTTCTGAATTATGCTGTTGGAAGTCCAAGTACCCAAGACCATTCTTGTCTCGGAGCTGGTTCTGGGCTTCACCCCTCAGTCACGATGGGATGTAATTCAAGGTAGGTCTGGAAGGACAGGGATATAGCAGTTCACAAAATGCGGAAAAGCTCTAACTAACTTGAAAAGAAAATAACAGTTGTAAGAAATCACTGTATAATAACTTCACAAACCCGAAGAAGTTTCTTGTATATTCTAAGAATAGTGCTCTCTTTATCATTATCTAGTCCTTTATCTCTGCCAAGGACATGCGTTGGATCCTAGTTTGTTGGGACTTATGGATCCTGGTTGTATGCTTGCTGTGGGATGGCTGAGTTGGTACAATAGACGGAGTTGATCAGCAGACACTTCTTAGGTGGAACACATGCTGTTTATTTACAAAGGTACTCTGCAGCTACACTTGCTTTCAAGTGCTTTAAAACTCAAACCCTATCTCCATAGTACTGACTACAGAAGTAGCCCGCGCTACTCCTCCATTCGTTAATAAGATCATGTGATCTTCCTTTATAACATCTTTCTTAAAGGTATACTACACATTACATAAAACCATAATTACCACATCCCTCCCCATTTACTTGGAAACACATTTTACATTTACAAGTACAATTTTCTCAAAATTGCAAATTATTTACACGGATAACATTTACAAATTCAGTCTTTCTGGGGTTTCCTCGTGTGTAGAACATCTCAGTTCTACAACTTCAGATGCTTTGTCAGGAACCTCATTTTCTGGAGTCGTCTGAACATCAGGTTCTTCAGCGGGCACCTGCAAATCTGTTTCCTCAACTCTTGCAGGTACAACAGACACATCTGTACAAGGTTGAGTTCTCTCAACAGGAAAAGTTGACACGGTTGTGAACACTGGTGGAATCATTTCTTGGTGATTTGTTTCTCTCTTCCTTAGATGATCCACATGCCTCCATATGACTCAGCCTTCCACCTTCACAAGGTAAGATAAAGGTTCAGTCACTGCACTTATTTCACTCGATAACCACTTTGGTCCTTCTCCAAAGTTCTTCCCATATACTGTCTCTCCCACAGTAAACTTCCTGTCATGACTATGCCAGTCGTGTCTAGTTTTCTGGCTTCCCTGACTCCTTTCCACCTTCCCCCCCTCTAAATTCAGCATTATTAAGTTCAATCTCATCCTGAGACGGTATTTCATCAATAATTCCGCAGGTGTGACATCTGTTGTTGTGTGAGGGGTGGTCCTATAATAGAAAAGAAAGCGTGCTAGCTTGGTTACTAAGGAATATCCAGTTAACTTTTTTCATGCCTGACTTGAACGTTTGAACCATTCTTTTGGCAAGTCCATTTGAGGAAGGGTGGTACAGTGAAGTTTTTCATGAGTGAATACCGTTGAGGCTAATAAACTGTTGAAACTCAGCACTCATAAATGCCGTGCCGTTATCAGATATGACTACTTCTGGTAGTCCATTAATGGCAAAACTTTGACGTAGCTTCTCAATTGTAGCAGAAGACGTTGGTGACTTCACATCATATATGTCCATCCATTTTGAGTGGGCATCAACAATGAGCAGAAACACTGTTCCCATGAAAGATCCCACATAGTCAATGTGTAACCGCACCCATGGTATTCCTGGCCACTCTCAAGGGTGTAACGGAGCTGTTGAAGGTAACTTTTGCAATTGCTGACATTGCACACAATTCTTCACTAAGCTCTCTTTCTCTATCCATCCCAGGCCATCATGCATGCTATGGTCTTCATTCGGGAAATTCCTGGATGTGCACTGTGTAGTTCAAATAACAATGGCTTTCTACCTTTTGGAGGAACAATCACTCGTGCTCCCCACAATAAGATACCATCCTGGCTGGTTATTTCATATCTTCTGTTAAAGTTTTCATTTTGTTTCATATCATCAGACACATGCTCTTGTGACCAACCATGAAGCACTTGTTCTCGTACTTTGGATAAGACTGGGTCTTGACTTGTCCAGTCTCTGATCTGTCTTGCACATACTGGCGATGAATCTAAGAAATTTAATAATAAAACTAGTTCTTGTGGAACTGGGACAGCCTCATCTTTTTCTTTAAGGGCAAACAACTCAGTGCATCAGTGTTTGCAATTTGATCTCCAGGCCAGTGGACAAAAGTATACTCGTATGCTGCCAGGAGCAATGCCCATCGTTGTATTCTTGCTGAGGGGTATAGCCTTATCCTTGCTGATGTGTTGGCCTGGACAAATAGGGAACTCACTTAGTACTAAAAGGGTTAATGGAGAAATTGAATTAAATGCCTAGACCTAAGAGAAAAATACTGCAACCTTGAAGAACAATACCATCTTGTCTGACCACTGTTGTAGGATGAGCCCTGAGACATTCCATGTTGTTCTTTCTCAGGCCAAACGTAATCAAAGTTGTAATAACCAAGTGTGTAGGCACCGCACCTGTTGTGGTGGGAATAGAAATCAACTGAAACATGGATTGGTCAGTTAACGTCTGCAAATAAGCGGATTGAGATGTGCAAAATTTACTGATTGTAAAATGCTTTTAAGCAAGTGTTTGTGTATTCTGCTTTGAGACGGTACAATAGCTCTTGTTGTATTGTTCTCCCTTGTGCACAAGTAATAAATGGGGTTTCTATGTATTAATGATGCCTTGGTGTGATTAATCTCCGACACTGAGCAATCTGAGCAATGGCTTGTGGTCTGAAACGATAGTAAAATCACGGCCGTGTACATACTGGTGAAATTTCTTGACACCAAAGATGGTTGACAGGCCTTCTTTTTCTATCTGTGAGTCTCCCTTTTCCGCTGTGGTCAGTGTTCTTGATACATATTCTATAAGCCATTCCGTGCCATCCATTCGATGGGAGAGCACAGCTCCCACTCCGAAGGGAGATGCATCACGTCAACACCGATTCTTTCCTCTGGTCATAATGTACTTATAGGTTTGACGAGTGCAACAATTGTTTCACCATTATGAAAGCTTCTTTCTGTGGTGTCTGCCAAGACCAATGTTGGTTCTTCTTGAGTAGATAAGACAGGGGTGCCAGTTCTGTAGACAAATTGGGTAAGAACCGCCCATAATAATTGATCATTCCTAAGAATGATTTGAGCTCAGGGGTGTTCTTTGGCGCAGGTGCCTCTCTTATGGCTCTCAATTTTTCCTCAACCGTGTGGAGGCCCTGTGAATCTACCCAGTGACCCAAATAGATTACCTCCCTCACTTGAAACGTGTACTTTTCTTTTTTTAAACACACTCCAACTTGCAAGAAATGTTTTGGGACTTCTAAATTCATCAAATGCTCCTTTTTAGTGAGTCCTGTCACCAGAACATCATCTAAATAAACTACAACTTGGGGCAGCCTTGCAGTAAACTTTCCATTGTTCTCTGGAATATGGCACACACTGAGGAGACGCCGAAAGGCAAATGGGTATAAAAGGGCACAACCCTTTATGTGTATTAATTATGACAACTTCCCGGGAGGTCTTCTCTAACTCTAATTGTTGATAAGCATGACTCAAATCAAGCTTCATGTAGGCGATTCCAACTGGCAGCTTAGATTTTTGGTATAGGGTGTCTGTCTAGCTTAGCCACTTTATTAACTGTCAATTTGTGGTCTCCACAAATTTGAATACTTTGTTTGGGTTTAAGGATGGGGACTATTGGTGCTGCCCATTCTGAGAACTGCACAGGTTTTATCACGCCCATTTTCTCTAATCTGTGTAGTTCGGTGCCTTTTCCCCCACAGTGCATAAGGTACTGGTCCTGCCTTCATGAATCGGGGCGGGGGGGAGGGGGGCGGGTTGCGTCTGGATCCACATGAATTTCTGCTTGCAGCCGCTGGATAATCCCCCTTGAAAACTGAGGCGTATTTTAATAATATCTCTGGTAACCCACTTGCCCTCAGCTGGAAAATTTCAGCCCTTTCTAAGTTAAACTCCTTTAGCCAGTTTCATCCAAGGAGGCTTGGCCCCTTGCCCACTACCACCATCAAGCGTAATTTTACTGATTGGCTTCTGTAATGGACGGTAACTCTGCTTATGCCTTTGACTTGGATGTCTTCACCCGTGTAAGTTTTTAATTTGGCATCAGTTTCTTCCAAATTTAATTTATGTTCACCATAATTCAGTTATTTGAAGGTGTGTTCACCAATTGCTGCATTGGAAGCTTCTGTGTCCACTTCCGTTATGATAGGTCTGCCATTTACCTTCACTGTTACATGTATTGGTTCTGTCTTTCCAATCTTCAAATTAAATAACAAATAAATATCTGAATTTGTTACTTCAGGCTCTTCTACGTTGTAGCTCTCACAGGCCTTTTTCTTTTGTTTGAAAGGCTGCCTGATTCTTTCCTTGCACTGTCTCATTATGTGTCCCTTTCAATAACGATAAAAACATTAGATTTTTTTTAAACTGCTAATTGTTATAAGTTGCTTGTTTCCACCTCTTGCAATTATTCCTTGTTTTTGCTGCTAAGTCATTTCTTTCTACTTTTCTGCTAGCGGTGGCTGTTTCCCACTTCTCGGCGGGGTCTTGCATTTTTGCGCCCTTTTTGACTGGGGCTTCACGCCCAACATGTAGATTTTGTGCTCCTTTTATGGCTTTTGAATTCCTCACTGCACTTTTCATGGCCAGTGCTGTCTCTAGCGCTGCCTTAAAATCCAAATTTGTTTCAGACAGTAATCTCTTCTGAATTGTGTCCTCATTCACACCGCACATTAAATGATCTCTGAACATGTCATTTAAAGATGTACCGAACTCGCAATGTTCTATTAACTGTTTCAAACTTGCCACATAACAAGCAACTGTCTCCTCCAGGGCTCTACTTCTTGAGTTAAATTTAAACCATTGCATCATTACCAAAGGCTTTGGCTGGTAATGACCTTTCGCAAGGTCCACCAATTCATCATAAATTTTCAAATCTTGGGGCACTGAATCAAGCTGTAGCTTTATTCCCTCACATAGATCAGAGGATCGCTCGCCTCTTCCTTTCCCCCGTAATGTCATTCGCTTGGAAAAAGAACGCGAGGTGTTCAATATAATGAGACCAATCGTCCATGGCTAGATCGTAAGGAGCAATTCTTCTGAACTGCGGCATTCCGTGAGGGGATTGCTTCAACAATTAGGACAGAAATTCTACTTACAATTACCATGCGAGGTACAGCCCAATTCCATTTCTCTTGATTTCTTTCATTAACTTGGCTTATTCTCGAATCCAGTTTATTGTATCTTTCCTTTATCCTCACCTTTTCCTTGCTTTTTCCTCGCTGCCAGTTTGTTGGATCCTGGTCACCAGTTTGTTGGGACTTATGGATCCTGGTTGCACCCTTGTTGTGGGATGGCCCAGTTGGTACAATAGACAGAGTTGATCAGCAGACACTTCTTATGTGGAACACATTCTGTTTATTTACAAAGGTACTCAGCAACTACACTTGTGTGCTTTCAACTCAGACCCTACTAGTTACAGACTACTGACTACAGAGGTAGCCCGCACTACTCGATTGGTTCAATAAGATCGCTTGACCTTGCTTTATAACATTCTTCTTATAGGTATACTACACATTACATGAAACCATTATTACCACAACATGTCTTTAGCACAGGCACTGAAACAAGACACTGCTAATCCTGATAAGGAAGGATTGACCTCATAACCTATTCAAATTAAATGTGATGCCCTAGCAAGATATGAGCCACAAGTTGAATTCCTGGGCTTCTGGAAGAGAGGGATTACCTTGAATATCTGTTGCCAGTGGACAATTGAATAAATGATTGGCATAAATAAGATATATAAAAGGACTCTAGAGAGGGAAAAATCCACCTCAGACAAGAAAGAGCTTCTTAACATGGACCAATGCTGGCTCCAGCCTAACACCTTGGTTAGCTCAAGAAGACTTTGGACAGAGAAAGGATCTGCTGGTCATAAAAAGTAATAAATGATGAAGTGCTGAGGAGAGTCAATGAACAAATAAATTAACTGTATGTAATTAGGAAACAGCAGAGAGACTGGATAAGGCCCATCCTAAAAGGGAACAGCCTAGTAAGAGACATTAGGGAAGATTTCAAGGAAAGAGAGGAAGAGGAAGAGAATATCAATACTGGATGGCTTGAAAATTGAAGGAAGCTATTAGCAAATAAAAAGAATGGCACAGGGTAGAGAGACATGGAAAGGCTACAATGAGCCTAAGGACCTGCCTTTGGACAGAGCACGCATGATAATGATGATGATTGGCTCCTAACCAAAGTCAGCAACTAGAAGACCTTTAACATGGGAGTTTTCTTCATGTCCGTGGGATAAAGGTGGCATTTACTTTTTGTATTTTTTATGATTGTGCTGCCTGCCCCTGTGTTTCATAGAGGGCTGGGTGCCAGGCCTAAAACACATTATTTCTGGATACCAAGCAGAAACCAAGATACCCGAAGCCATCACTCTTGACTCATTTGCATAGCTTCTGTTGCTGCAGAGGTTCTAGGTATTTCCCCTATTTGTATTTTTTGTTGTTTTCCTGTGCAATGCATATCCTGCAGCCAAAATGGTAAATGGTTGACCTTATCTAGTGTGGCTCCAAGCCAACCACTGCCAGTATGTAGTGGCTGAGAGGGGCACAAGAACATATTGTCCTCTTGAATGCCATTGTTTTCCTTATGAAAGATTTGGTGTCTCTCCAAAGCAGCGTATCTGGGATAGGGTGTTTGGTCGCATATGGAATCAAATCTATTTCTTTCTTTTCTCTTTCCTGCCTTCCCCGCTGTCAGCCCAACTTCAGTGCTGCCACATAATCATATTCTATCATGCAGCTGGATTTGCTGTCTGCTAGGATAATGTCTAGTCTGTTGCTCTGTTGGGGTATATGGAAATTTCGAAGAGGTTTATTTGATGCAACCAATTTGCTGCTTTGCTTTAAAAATAGGAAACATTTTTCTCCACTTCCAGTAAAACCTCCATTGTTCTAGTTCCATATGATCCTGCTTCAACTAAATAAAATTGCCAATTTTGTCAAAAGGCTTGTAGAGCTCTAACTGTTGCCCTACAAATGTGGTACCAGATGGACTCAAATGCAACAAACTGATCTGGCCCGACTGTTAATCAACTTGCATCAGAGATTTTTTTCCAAGTATGTTATCAGGCAGATAGTAATCCTGAAAGAAGCAGCAAAAGTTTTGTTCTGAAAACTCTGAACTGCAAACTCTGAACTGCAATGCATAGGCTGGTGGAAAGGATTTCTGTGACCCAAGAAACTAATAGGTAAAAACAAAAAAAACAAAAACAAACTGTTCTGTTGAAGGGTCGTGTAGACCCAAAACGTCGACTCTTTTCTTCTCCACCGATGCTGCCAGACCTGCTGAGTTTTTCCAGGTAATTCTGTTTTTGTTTTGAAACTAATAGGTAACTTCATCAATCCCATTCTCCTGGCAGATGTGTCCACTTAGAGAGCATGGCTCTTAGATTGAACTAAAACAATTCTTTAGGTCCATTCACTCCTGCTAGAGCAGTATTGGTGAATTTATCCATAGGCTTGTTGCAATATAAACTTCTGAAATTCCAGATTTCCTGGCAGAAATCAAGCAGGTAGACAGTTAAAATTGAGTGGTCATTGTTATAATATGCCTTTAATTCTAGAAGCATGCCATCACCAGAAGGGAAGTATGTTATGTGATCCAGCCTCAGTTTCATTTTGGCCTGTGGCAGAACACAGCAGATGCAGCCCTATGACTGATGTGCTCAAGCTTTCCATCCATGTATATATGTTTTCATGTATCTGGTTTAAATAAATGAACCCATAATGTGTTTACACAATCCCTGATGAGTGATTGGTGCTTTTATATCATTATAAAACCACAGCATGGTGTTCAGCAGTGTGCCAGCAAGATTGAATACAGGCACAACATGGTGAATAGCCTTCGATTGTGCTACATGGCACAAGGTGACCCCTGACGTTTTGGTCAGATCACTACAAAGTCACAGCATTGGAGAGTTGCAAATGCAGCGTGCTGACTGCACAGAAAAGCTTTGAAGACACAAACCAGGATAATGCTTAAGTATGGAGCTGGTAAGCAGACATATCCCTCGTGGTGAGATTGCAGTACATAGCCTGTCAGTTCCGTGAGTGGGGCAGTGCGTCAAGAGGACCAGTAACAGCTTAGCTCAGTCAGAAAAGGCAAGTGACCAAGGTGTGAGCAGGATCGATAGCGACCAAGGGAGAGTCAAACAAAAAAAAACAAAGGCATCATTAAAAATCGGACCAGAGAAGGTGTAATTATAACGGGTAGCTTCAGGAACTGCTGAACAATAAATTGAATGAAACAAAGAGGAAGGTCAAAAGGATATTGTCAGAATGTCCATAAAATTCCCCAGTTTGTATTGGGATGCAGTTGACCTACCATCCAAATTCAAAATATTTAATCAGCATACTGAGCTATACAGAAGCTTGGTTCTGATCTGGACCAGATAAACAAGCCATAAAAATTTGCTTAGTTATTGGGAATGAAGGTTTACATAGGCTGAACATGTCAGGATTGACAGAAGAAGAGCTAAAGGATCCCCAAAAGATATGGACTATATTGGAAGACCAGTTCAGTATCAGGTTAAAGTTCCATATTCATTAACTAGAGTTCATGTCAATTTGACAACAGCCTACAGAATTCATAGACCACTTCATCAGCAGATGCAGAGTAAAGAGTACGTACTGTGATTTTTCAGATGCAGAGCTAGCAGACAGAATTGTTGAGTTGGTGATCACATCCACTCCAATGGAAGCATTCCAGCACAATCTGCTAGACAAGCCAAAAACTTGTAGCATCGAAGAGCTACTCAAGGATGGACATAAATATGAAGCTATCCTCACAGGTTGACAAAGCCTACAGGTCCTAAGTACCAACCCAATTGTTGATGCACTAACTAGCACACCCAAACCTAGCAAGACATGTGGAAGGTGATCTCCTGCATGTATAAAGGAAATGCCCAGCTATCCAGCAATTCTGCAAAACATGTGGCAGAAAGGGCCATTGGCAGCAACAGTGCACGAGAACAAAGGCTGATGCAGCCACAAAAAGCCATGCACTGATCCAAATAGTCCGTACACAATGGTTATCTTCAAGCAATAAGAATGACTGTCCGGTATTTCATCCGAAACATATACACGTGATGATTGACAAACCAGAAAATGACGATATCCACAATGAGACAAAGAGCAATGAACACAAGTTTCGCACCATCAATCTCATGGAAAACATGCCTGTGGTCACATTATCCTAAATGTTTGCCAAGATTCTAATTATCTGTCCCTGTCCTAAGAAAGTTGGTAACTATTCATTATTAGTCGAGGTTGACAAAGGGCAAGTGCTGGCATACCAGCTCTGCAAATTCTAAATGACATGTATCCACAAACATGGAAGGCCATGGTGAAACCTACTGCTGTGAAACTTTCAGCACACGGTGGTTCACTAATTCCATGTGCAGGTTCCATGGTCATAGAATGCAAGTACAATCAATCTTCCTGGGCGTCACAGATGTTCTACATTGAAGAAACTGAAGGCCCAGCGATCGCAGGTCTATCAGCATGCCGTGATCTCACACTAGTGGCAAATCCATGGAATCAGTCAAACCTCACATGGCGGATCAGAAAATACTCCTATTGTCGCAGTTCACAACCTAACATCAAAATATCTAGAATATTTCGACAAAATTGGCAGTTTCAAGGGAGCTGCAACTTTATGCTTACAGGAGAATGCAAGTCTGTCAACTGATTCAAAACAGAGCACTAGTCTACTGGCCACCTTTGATCCCGCAATCAACACCACTGAAAACAAATTGAATGGACATTATCTCCTTACTGCATCTGTAACCTTGCTGTGCAAATATCATCTGCCACATTTCCCCACCGCCCCCTCCCTCCCCGCACCCCCGCAATTACAACAGTGGATACATTTCATAAGTACTTTGTTGACTGTGAAGTGCTTTGAAACTTCCTGAGGATACGAAGGCCGCTATATCAATGCAAATTCTATCTTTAAACAATAGCTTTGGTTGTCTATTCAACCGTGAAGGGCAGCACTGTGATGCTCAATCTTGTGTGTCTTCTGTGATTCAACCACTTCAATTTTCAATGTATGTGAAAATATGTACTTTATCTATCTAGCTATATACTATATATGTATATTTATATAATATTCATATTTATATATTGATTATATAAATTGCATGTATATATAATTTATCAAAGGTTTCATCATCGCAGCAATTGGTTTGACACAAAGCCTGAAAACAATTGTCAGATTAAAATTTTCTGTTGAACACCTTTCAAATTGTGTCCACTTAATCTTCAAGCAAGTCTCAAATCTGTTGTTAAAGGTGAACTTTTAAGCACTGGCTAAATAAAGCTATCATTCAAGGAAAATGCCTAGGGCAAGATTTATGATCTGCAGGACTAAGATAGTAAACAAAGTAATTTAGACATGTGCTTCAACAATGGTCAGGTTTGATAGAAAAATAACTTGAGGTTTGATCAGCCTACCTAACCTGGAAAATAAAAATTAGGCAGTGTGCAGAGAGTACTTACACTTACTTTGCAGTCAGTAGGATGATTATACAGGGACACAGAAAGGACACAAATAAAACCAGTACTCTACAACATTATGACAGCCAGATACTGCATTGATGATGCCTGCACTTTGACCTCATTGTTTATGATTTAATTTAAACTCTCCAACTGGATTACAGCCTTTAACTCACTCCCAACTTTTCATATGCAGCATGCAAACTCCTGAATCAGGCTTCAGCCAATTAATAGCTCTCTACTGTGTATCCACTATTCTATGCACAAACTCTCCTCAATCATATTACTGATCTGTGACTGTTCTTATTCATATTGCAAGTTAGATGGAGAAAGTTGAAGAAAGTTAGATGGACTGTAAGTAGCAAAGTGTTTTGGGTAAACACATCTATTCTCAGCTAGCGTGCAAATTTTCTGGAACTCACCCGGATTCAAAATACCAGTCACACTGCCTTTTAAATGCCATTCACCCACCCATACAGGGACTAGAGAGAAAAGGTGTCATTTTATATAGAAATTTTATTTTACAGTCTCTCTCTCTTGAAAAAAAGTGAGCTTTGTGATAGGATCCACATGTAGACCTGAGATATTCCCGTGCAATGATTTCATGAGGGATGGAGAAAGTCAGGAAGACAGTCAACCACGCTGTTATTGCATACTGGGAATTTGCTTAGTAGTGCTGGTGGAGTCCTGAGGAATTTAACAATGAATTAACACCCTTACCGGGAGCAAACCACAAAGCAGGAGAGGGAACCTAAATCTTACTGTCAGAGAGTTGCACCGTAGTTCCTAAATTGTTCAGAGATTGGAATGGTCACTTCTTTGCTTCATCACAAACTGCATTAAGGTTTCAGTAACTTTAATCTTGTAACAATAATATAGTATGCCTTTGAAGCTGCTCATGAGCAGCCACTTAGGTTAACTATTGAAGACAAATGGCTGTTTCTCTGTGGTTTATCAGAATTCAAATATAAATTGCTGGCACATATAACTTTCACTAAAGCTTTGCTGTTAACTGAAGAGTGTCAAAGTGTGATCATCAGGAACCGGTATCATTTATTTCTAAGGTGACGTTACTGCCCTTTCCAGCATCAGCTAACAGATTTTTGCAAGTAGTTCTCTATTTAAGTGGGCAATGAATATGTTTGATTATGTGACGAAGGGCTGCATTTCACTTTATTTGCAGTGAAGAAAATAGAAGGTTGTTATTCCTGAATGAAACGGTGTTCGGTTCTAGCTGTAGCTAAATATGCATAACTTGTAAGTGACATAATTATATATTTCAATAAATTTCTTGCCAATTGCAACTATATAGGAAAAGGTTCGCCAAACAGCTTTGATGTAGATGGAGTTCCTTTTGAGTGAGCAGTAGTCCCTCACATTTCGCAGCCCCCCTCACCCCATCCCACACCACCCCCTTTAAGTGTCTGTGTTGAATTAATTGATCTCATACAGAGCTCAGGATATCTTTGGTATCCCAGCCAGGATTCCTGCTCCATATCACAGTCTTATTCTATATTTAAGCCATTTCTTATTGAAAAGTACAAATGCGTGAGCACCAGGTGAGGACTGGGTCATGCTCAGCTCCAGTGCCACCCGCTGCCAAATAGTGACAAGGGTCTTAGGTTATGGCCACTATGGTGAATTAACAGAGGGCTGCAGGTCGTATTGTAATCCTACATGAGTCAACATCATCAAGAGAAAACAAGGCAAACATTGGCGGAGAAAATGAATAGTCAGTTTTTCAATATACTTGTAAAATAGTCAAAGGAAAGTTGCTAAGCACTTCACAATTTTACTATTGCTGTGGCACATAGGAGAAGGGGAACAATTCTTGAGATAATTGTTTTTAAATCATTTATTCATAATTGAGGAGCAGATATTTCAAATATTTCTGTCATAATATGAAAAATTAACTAACAAAAACATGAGCAGGCTTAGCCAGGTTTTCTTCTAACTAACTCTCTGGGTAGAATAACATTGTTGTGGCAGTGTTTCATTGGATAGACCATAAATATAATTACATTTATTTCCTTTAAGTGTTAATTTAAAAAAAAATACAAATATTCTAACCAAAATGCAGTTTATATCATTGAAATTGAGTACGGTAGTGTAGCGGTTATGATACTGGATTGATAATCCAGAGGCCTGAGCTAATCATCCAGAGAACATGGCAGTGTGAGAAATTGAACTCAGTTTTTTAAAAAGCTAGACTTAGAAAACAAGAACCATGTTCCTATTAGATTATCATAAAAATCCAGCTGCGTCACTCGAGGAAGGAAAACTGCTGTCCCTAACTGGTCTGATCTCTATGACACTCCAGCCCGACAACATGCTGGTTGACTCTTAACTGCCCTCTGTAGTGTCCTACCAAATAACTCGCGTTATTTGGTAGGACACTACCAAATAGGCAGGGCAACTAGATATGGCAAATATGTTGGTCTTCAAAAATATTCCCAAGTGCCCCTAAGAATAAATGTATTTAACAGTAACTAATCTGAAATATTGGAAGTTTGGGTTCTGTTTTGTTTTTAGTGAAGCTAATATTGAAAAAGAAACTGTAATGATGGCAGCAGTAGGGTTTTGTCAGTAGATGCCTCCATTTTCTTTAAACCTGTCACATTGTCATGATGCCATAAGATAAAGGAGGGTAACGTAGAGCAGACATTTTGTTAGCTAAGGTCAGTGAAGTAACTGAATGGATTTTTCATGTTTTGAGATTCAATTTTAGTTAACTGATGATGTCAGTTATAAAATAGAATGAGAAAAAAAGTGGGAACATTGGAATCTGAAGAAAGGAGGAAAATGTGGGAAATGCACTTTAGGCCTGTTAAAATCTGTAAAGTGAAAAGACAGATTATAACGTTTTTGGTTACACATCCAAAACCAGTCTTGTTGCTTCACCAATACTGACTGATTTGCTTTTCTGTTTCCATATAGCAGATGGGATGGGTATGTACCAGTCATTCGTTGTGAAACAAGGTAACTGTACCTCTTAATGCCTGTGATAGAGGCACTTACCTACGTTCAGATAAATATAGTTCATGTGATTCTGCCATGTTAAATCAATGGTATAATAAATCTCAAGAGTCTGGCTTCATACCTCGCACACAGAGAGTTGCCTAGTTTCTATTGATAGAAATAATATTATGGGATAGACTTTCAACTTGACATCTGGGCAATGGAAATGAACATCGAGCAGTTTCTATAATGGGCGACTAATCCACAATGTTGACAATGTACCCCGACAATATATCCTATTGGCTTTGAGGTATATATGCATATTGTGGGTTGCAGTGACATAATCTCTATATGAGGGTCATATGTCTAAATGTTCTTGAAAAGTAAGTCAAATTTACCCAATATATACAATTAGTGATGGAGGTTCTTGGAAGGATTGATGCAACCAGTAAAAAGTTTCTATCATAGGCCTCAACTGACTAAATATGCTAAAATCTGTACAAACTGTGCTCATAAAGGACGCCTTAATATTAGTTTGTAGCTAATGAATGGGTCAAAAACAAATCATTGTGTAATTATTACATTGATGGACTACGTTGTTTTATTATTACTGTTGTGAAATAACAGTTTAAATGGTTAATTTTTACAGTATGTTGTGGCTAATATTCTTTGTGCAGAATAAAGATGTAGCAATGATTTAAATAGCATCCAAGCGATTTATGTACAATTGACACCATTTAATGGAGCTTAGCTGCTAAGATGCTTAGGCACAGGTTGATTGTGAATATGCTTTCTTTTAATTCCAAATAGTTTTGTTTTCAAAGATGACCCATCAAACTGTTTCCAACTCTATCAACAGAAACATTTTTTTTTACATTGTATTCATGTGCTAGCTTATATTTTATAGCAACTGTTTGACAACAAAAATCTATTTTTGGAACTGATGCCTTCTTAACTGTCTGAGGCAGTAATGAGAGTGCTCTACCTGTTCTTATAAAGGCTCACAAATTCTACATTAACAGTGATAATTTTACAACAGGGCCCCAAAATCCTCTTTAAAATAAAGGGAATATGCCTGTTTTTCTGTCAAATTAATAATATGCTAATGAAATTTTTGAACGCATGCCCTTTCCAAAGGGCAACTTCTGTGAATGCAATTTTGTTAGCGTGTCATTAATTACAGAGAAAAATGGGGTGGTGGGGGAAGGGGGAAACAATTTAAGGCCTAATAATTGCTTTCATTGATGTGTGATGTGTAATTGCCTGTAAATCTACACCTTATGATTTCTACTATTCGATTTGCCGAGTCCACATACATCATCTACTCAAGATGTTTGGGCAGGTATCCTCCAGACTGCTACCCATGCTGCCAACATAAGAGACGTGAGAGTGATCCGTGGATAATGCTTGCACCTTTTTTTTTGCCCAGTGGGTAGAATGCAGCATATGTTTATTTTTCATTTGCCTACTATAATAACTTTATGATCAGTTCTGATATTCTCACAATTGTGGACTCATTTCTGCAAATCCTGTCTTCCTCATTTCATGCCAGCTACCAATATATCAAATCCCTTGAAATAAAATTCCATAGAAATTCTTTTTGTTTTGAGAAAAAGTGAGTACCTGTAACTTACTTACCTGTGATGGAACTTTTAAGTGAGGCAACTGAAAAATTACCAATATTATGTTATTCAAATTGGCCCAAGTTTATTTTTCAGGATTGATAGAACTATGAATTTGAGGAAAATTATGGACACGTTGTTCCTAATGAAGAGATTCTATTTTTTTAAGAATGAGAGCCACTCTTCTTATTTTATATTCCTATATAAATATAAAATATCTAAATGTATGGATGTAGAGAGATGGCTTGTTAGTTGCATAGAAGGAAATTGCAAATAATATCAAGGTAAAGAACCCTTCATTTTACCAAAGTTGGCTGCAAGAATTGCTCCATTTGCAATGCACTGTACCGGCATGCTGCCTGTTTGCTGTAAATACTGTATTTAGCCTTGGGAATGTTTCATGTAAAACTGCTAATATTAAAATTTAGCAATTTTGGGTGTGAGAACAATCTTGCAAATCTCACCACCAGTGAGCTCACTTGGTTGCATGAGACGAGTTACAAATCACATATTTCTTGAGACATGAAGTGAAGTGCAACGTTAAAGATGCTTGCCGTGAACCCAAAATATGAAATATACAGAAATCCCTCCATTGTATTAAATGTGGTTTAAGTTGTCAAAAACGGGAAGTTTAAATATTGGAATTGTATGTGTTTTTGAAATATGTTATGGCCTAACTTTTAATATTTTTGTTAAAATTTCTAAGTTAGGCTACAGCGCAGTAAAGGGGTAATCCTTTGAACATCAATATTAATCAACCTTATTTTACAGAGGCTGTGATGTCCTACAGCTATATTTTGTGCATTACATTCTTAATTCACATCATTTTGTAGAGATTTTAAAATGGAGGAAACCTTAAAATGTTACAATGATAAAATCTTATTTATCTAATTATATTTTAATCCATTATATAGACATATTCTGCTATGATAAAAGATTTATTGGTATGAATTTATTTTATTACTAAATTAATATATTTTTGACTAAATCATGTTCAGACAATTCATAATCACACTAAGTACCATTTGTCACCAAATATATTAAAATATAAAATCTATTGTAAAAGGTATGACATTGTTGGTTTGCTTCTCCTTTGCTATTGTATGAGTTTCAACAAACCTCTAGGCTATGATAATGTGTGCTTTCCAGATATATGTTACATTAACAGAACTACACATACACAGAGCTATTTATGAAATGAGTGTCATGCAGATATAATCTTGGAATGTTCTATACCAAAATTACTTGATAATATTAATAAATAGTACTTTAACATAATTTCTAAAACATAAACATTTTCCACTAAATTGACTCCCTGTAAGTTATTCCTGAACCTTAACCTTAGCATTTTTGAGTTGGAAAATTTACTGACCTGATTGCATCTCGGTAACAATTTGCACTGGTGCTGTTTTCAATTATTTGTTTTCATTTTTAAAGGTTTCTCAACCTTTTCAGAAATCAATGCAATTTTTTTTACCCCAAAAAAGAAACATTTAAAGATAATTGGTATAAATTAACTGATTTGTCAGTCTTGATCCAGCTTAGTATATGCAAAAAATCAATTACCTTGTTGCGTTTTCAGCTCCACAAAATGTCAAAGCTTCTCACAGTTTCTGGCTATGCCTTGATTATAGTTTCTGTGCCTCTCATTTTTTCTGCTCCATCTTCATCTATGAAACTTACTCATGGTGATTGGGCAGTTTCCCTTCCCCCATAGTCACCCATTACACATCATTTTCTAGCCGATGCATCTAATTGAAATGACTGGATTTTGTGTTTTCATTTACTGAACACCTACATTGAACTTGATACGTGACTGGTTCATAAACATTTGTGTATATAAAGGAAAATGTGCCGCTAATTTGCATAAGCGTGGATTCCATTCACATGTCTTGATGCATTTTTAGCTGTGGGAAGTTCCCCTTGTATCCCAGCTCATTTGAAACTCATGACATGATACCAGACCAATGTCTCTTTCGTTTAACTGCTTATATAATATGGCAACGGGAAAATCTCATTCAGTATGCATGAAGCTTATATTGATTAGAAATAAGGTTATTTAAAAGGAAAACTAGAAAAACTGAGTTATAGTTTCCTTTGAAAATTGTTAGAACAGGCGTAAATTCTAAGAAAACCCCAGCACTGCACCTAAAAAGGAAGTAATGGTTGATCACTTGATACTTAAGCTTCCTGTCTGTAAACTCCGTGGGTAGATTCAGGGGAAATCCTGAAAATTATCACTGGAACAGATATGTTCGGTCACATTTTAAATAAGAACTATAGTTTCAGTAGAAATCTATTTGTTTGTTCTGAACCATTGTAAATGAATAAGGGAACCCTGGCAATTAGCAGAAGTGTTCCTGTGAAATTTTTAAAAAACATATTACAATGCAGCTATACGGTCACTCTGTTCCACTGAAATTTATTGAACCTTCTGAACATTAAAATTAGTTCAATGATCTTGAATAAGTCTTAAAGTATTATAGTAAAATTGTTTGAATAGAAATGAGGAAACTTTTGAGGAAAGGGCCCAACCAAAAGGTATACACTATATTTGCAAAATGGCATATTTAACAACTTTTAATTTGGTCCAATGACATTTTTAAACTTAGGGCTATGACAAATATAATAGTCTAAAGAGATAAGATGCTTGAAACATGCAGCAGATGTGTTCTCCTCATTTAACACATGTCGGGAAAGCACATATGATAATGCATGGAGAGAGAGAAACAGAGTTTGTGTTTCAGGTCATTGACCTTTCATTAGAACCAGTTGAAGATGTACCACTTTTTAAGCAAGTAAAGAGGCATGGAAAGAGGAGGGGAAGGACAAAAAGGAAGATCTGTCATCCGGTGGAGGGAAGGAGTAGTGAAGTGACAAAAAAGATGATGGTTCAAGACAGAAGAGGATGTTAATGGAACAAGTAAAGAAACAAAAGATGGGCCTGGAAGAGGTGTAAATGGCAACACCAGAATCATTACCAACAGCTGCTGTCCAGAAAAATGGAGTGGTTTCTATCATCTTAAATTGTTGAATATAGTGTTGAGTCCAGACAGAAGATTGTAATGTGACTAATCAGAAAATAAAGTGCTATTTCCTGAGCTTCCATTGAGCTTCATTGAAACAACACACAAGGCTGAAATCAATCGGAACGAGAACCAAATTTAGTGGTCTGTTTGCAATCAATGGACATAAAAGGAAAATGGTCTTCGTGAAAAAACCTGCGTGGTAAATAATTTTTTTAAGAACAATCATACAAGGTAATGATGCGTATCAAAATGCACAAAGATAAGACAACTCTCCCCCCTTGCCAAGCAATGAAGGATTTGCCAAATGCTTTTTCCTGAAGAAAAATGATAGCCCTTTAGGCAAAAGTTGTGCACAAGGGCAGAACATAGAACAGAAGGTAGCAACTGTAGTAAACAGCTGCTTGTGAGCATCTTTGTGTATCTGTCTGTATAAAAGTTTTGAGATCCTTGACATATTTTAAAATGTCAAAATTGTAGAATAAAATAGTCATTTCACACTGAATCAATTGCAGGTTCATTTCCAGATTGAGAACAAATTAGAAATTTAGGTACACCCAGCAATTAGCCAGTAATTGACTTCAGGATCTGACTCTGGAATTCAACTTACAGAATCACAGAATTGTTGGAGCGCAGAAGGAGGCCATTCAGCCCATCATGCCTGCACTGGCTCTCTGAATGAGAATTCACCCAGTGCTATTCCACTGCCTTCTCCCCTTCCAAATAATTCTTATGAAGTTTAACCCAAAATTCTAAAGGTCTGTGGGTAATGCAGCTTCCCTTTCCTTTTTGTTCACAGAAGGAAGTTAAAAATATAACACCACAAAGAAAAAAAGGAAAACAAATCTAAACTGTGAAGTGTAAAAAGACAATGATGGAAGCAGATCCATTTAATGAAGAAAAGGCAAGGAATATTTTAGGCCTGTCTATAATATTTACATCATATCTTGTTTTCATTGCATGAGCATAAAATTATATTGGCCTAGAAATCAAGGTAATTTTTTATTTATTCTGATGAGTTTATCCCACAGAAATGCTTTCCAGAAGTTATCAGCTCGATTTATGCTCAAAATCTGGAAGATCTGTGTAATTTACTGCAAGACTCATAATAGTGTGGTTAATGATGTCAAATGGAAATGCAATAGCTCTTCATAATGTCATCACCCTCCACACTGGAAATGAGCTCTGAACCAGGTAAGAAAACAAAACCCATTCCAACCTAGTGCTCAGAAAGGACTGAATATTTTTAAGTATTTTCTGGCTGCAATTTATGATGTGGCAGTTCAATGCAACTTTTGAACCTTTCAATTGGAGAGGTGGTAAGTGGAGGAGATGAAGGTTAATTTTCCATTCCACTTCACTTCAGGCATAAAGAAGGGGAAGACGGAGACCTATGCTGCCCAGAGTTTCCTAGAATTTTCCTTAGTTCTGACAGTCGGCCAGCTGCTGAAGAAGAAGCTAGCCCAGTGTTCCCATTTTAATGAGATCTGATGCCCATGCTCCCAGCCTCCTGCATCACTTTTCTCTGCCTATGAACTTTGGGGTTGTTGGAGGGGGATGGAGTAGGTGGACACAATGAAGGATTGTTTGGAAAAATTTAAGGCACAAGGCCCTGTCTTGGGATCCATGTGGAGCTATTTGCAAGGGCTTGGGGCCAAGCCAAAGACTTTGCAGATTCAAAACTTTTTTAAACCCCCTAGGTGCACTTAAAAAGACTTGGCTTATCATCTTGCTCTCGAAAGTCATGTCATGAGTTAGACTAAAGAGAATTTCTGTAAAGCACAGCATTTGTGGGGCCCCAATTTCATTAGAACCTGCCACTGGTGTTAAGTTGGCTCAAAATTAGGGCATCCAAACCCAGGGTAACCAACACTCGGGCACTCAATTGGCCTGTTTTGTTATTGATTACAATGTAATAGCAAGGGGCATGGAAATAATGTTTGCCCTATCTTGCCCTTTGAGATAGAAGGACCAACTGGATACAGTGGAATGTGTGCAAGTGATGATTTTGAGCCCGAAGGAAATGCAAAATAGCAGACCAGGAGGGCATGGATCTTTCTTACTTTACATGGTAAATTGTTAGACTGTCACAATGCATCCACCGACTGGGTACTTCCAGAAAATCTCTGAAGCCATGTATTTAAACAAGTTTTTAATAAAAGTTAAGCAGCGAATATGTAGCCTAAGTTAATAACTGTACCAGTTGACAAACACACTTTCGTTCTCTCTCAGGTTATATGCACACACTAATCAAACAACTGCTCACATCATGAACTGATTGGAACTTATCTACTGAAACGTTGAATGCCATAAATTACACCCTACTGAAATCAAGGGTACATAGCTGGATGTACTGCATAAGTATAAGAAGGTAAAAGAAACAGTGTGTTTTCTGACAGCAGACCTTCTGACATTATCTCATTGAAGAGAACACAAAAACAGGATGGGTGTCACTCTCTGAGCATGTCATGAAGTGTTTTTTTTAAAGTAGCATAGTAACATCTTTCAAAAAACAAATTGGATTAAAATCTATTCGATTTTCTGCACTTTAGGCACTGGCATAGAAAAATGGAAGTTAAAAAGCTACTTGAGAAAGGTACATGGTACTTTTAGTGTGGCAGGCACAGGATTGCACTGATGATCATAACAGAGGTTTTATGGTGTTTGTAGAACACACTCCTTTTTCCTGTGACAGGCGCGGGGCTCTGGGGACAGAATGTGCTACATATCACTTCATTGGGATGATACCATGAACGAGCAATCCAATTTCTTAGGTGGGTTTTGTATAATTTGTGCATTGCTGGTCACTCAATGTTTAACAGAGAGAAAAAAAAATGCTGAACATTTTTGTAATTAGCTTATTGCACTCTGATTAATTATTAGTGTCATTCTCAGCGACCATGCTAAGTGGAGGCCATTTCTTGTCATGCCTAAACACATGCTGTGAAATTGTGGAAAGTAAAGCCTGCTGAAATGCATGCACTAGTCTGTCCTCACTAACCTGCAACTGTTTGAGAAGGGCTCACAGACTAGTCTGCTCTGTTTATTGATTCAAATATGAGTGGCAAAACAGAGGACTGCCAATGTCCACAAGCCAGTGGGCCCGTACATCACATATCTGGGAGCCAAGATTCTTTTGAGATCCCCTGCAGTTAAGCCTAGGGCCATAGGGTGTCAGTTGCCATGTGTCACCTTGACTCCCTTGCCTGACAAAAATCTGTCTAACTCTGCCTTGAATGAATTCAAAGACCCACCTTCCATTACTTTCTGGGGAAGAGAATTCACACCATCAACCCTTTGGAAGAAAATGTTTCTCCTCATCTGTCTTGAAAGGGAGATCCCTTATTTTTAAATTATCTACCCTAATTTCAGTCTCCCCCACAAGAGGAAACATCCTCCGTGTATTTTAATAAGATCATCTCTCATTCTTCTAAACGCCAGTGGGTATAGGCCTAACCTGTTCAACATTTCTTCATAAGACAACCTCTTCATCTCAATTTCAATTTCCAATCAAGACAAGTTTGGAAATCTCATGGTGTCAGTGGCTAGATGCACCATCTGCTGTGGTATAAAGCAATGGCCTCTAGGCTAGTTCTATAGATTGAAGCTACAGCTTCAACTCCCTGTAATAGTTAGATAGTCTCACCCAGAATGCTGCTGAGAATAATAAAAGCAAAATACTGCGGATGCTGGAAGTCTGAAACAAAAACAGAAAATGCTGGAAAAACTCAGCAGGTCTAACAGAGTCATATGGACTCGAAATATTAACTCTGCTTTTCTCTCCACAGATGCTGTTAGACCTGCTGAGCTTTTCCAGCATTTTCTGGTGTTTTTGCTGCTGGGAAAGCTTCCATTGGTCTCAATATCTCCAGGTTTAGATCCTATTAACATTAGAAATATCACACGATGCTTCATGGAGGTGGGTCTGGGGTGTGCTGTAGAATAGGGGACATGAAGCAATGGCATGGAATTGAAAGCAAATTATTGACCTAATGAGGCAATTGGCTGAGCAACAGGAGACAGAGTAGGAATGATGGTCAGGTACTCTAGCCTTGTTAATCTTGGTGATTTCCATACAAATCAGGAAACCCGTTCGCTGGCTATTGAATTCAAAAATAAAAAGTCAATTAATTGATTAATCAATTGTCTAAATGTTTGACCTGAAAGCTCCTCATGGACTTCCCGCTTGCCTCCATACACTCCAGTGAAACCCAGAAGTGGATGGGATCAGGTTGGGATTCTGATCCACTGGTACTCAACCATACTCAAATGCATAACCCCTTCCAGCTCTTTGACAGTTAAAATTCTGCCCAAGTGTCTTGCTGAGTCATGACGCTCCTACATGCGTTATAACTAGCTGAAAAAAGGAAACCAAAAAGACTACTTCAATACTACCTTAAAGTTAAAAGAAATTCTGTAAGAAATGTTGGAGTAGTGAGATCTTGCAGTGTGTTCTGCAAATTGTTTCTTAGAATTGCAGTACTATTTTCAGAGACTGAGAGCGGAATTTTCCATGCCTGCTGGCATCATGCATGATTGGTAGCATGAGCGCACAATATGGCATGATCGGTTTTATAACGGTGGGACACCAGCTTGCAATTGTCCACTCAGCCTGCCGACGGCTGGTCGCGTTTCCCACCATCGGATGTCAGGAGCCTCGTTGTAATACATCAGCATATCATTATTAGGCCTGCCTGCCGGAAACATTCCCCTCACCGCCCCATTGGATCATCCGTCCACATTGGCTGGAAAACATGCCATGCTAAAGCAGAACAAGGAGCCATAGGCAGAGAGACATTCTTGGGAGTTTATTGACAATAGTGAACAATATGTACAAGTGATTAATATCTGTGCCCAAGTTGTGCAACTAGTTCTCCTTAACTTTCCTAACCCTGCTGCTACGTCTTGGTGCTCCCCGGACATCCACAGCAGAGGTGGAGGCAGCCTGCTGACTGCAATGCCCTGTCTGTGATGACCTTGGCGGGTGTCCTCTGGAGGGCCCTGGCATGCTTTCGGGGTCCTGCTATGTGGCAATGGTACCCTCCTCGGCCTGTGGAGCTGGAGCTGCTGAGGTCACAGGAAGAGGGGATTGGACACTCTCGGAGTCACCTGGATGGATGGGCCCGGAGTGTGCACCTGCTGATCCTCCCCCTTATGGGTGCCTGGGGGCCCCAGGCTGACTCCTTGAGGAGCGGGGGTAGCTGGAGTGAGATCAAGCTGCCCAGCACCCCTCTTGCGTACACACTGTTGGAGTTGACCTGCACAGCAAACTCCTGGACCAAGGTATCCATGGTGACCACCATTCTACCAGTGTTGACCTTGGTGCGTTGGCATACCGGTGCTATCACCTCAGACTGAAGGCAGATGGGCTCCTCCATCGTGCCTTGCAATCTGAGGAGTGCAGCGGACATCCCTTCCTGATGTTCCTGAACCTGCCCTTACAGCTCCAGCAACTGTGACGTGACCGATTCATGTCACAATTGCTCATCATCTGACTCGGACTCAGCAAATTTCTGGCCTCCAGTGGCCCTCCTAGTGCCAGAAACCTGGGAAGTCCCTGCTTCCACCTGCTGTGGTTCGGATGGTGCAATGTGCTCACCAGATTGTGATCCTGTGTCTATTATAAAGCTAGGTCCTACCGAGGTGTGTGTCTCTGCTCTGGTGGAGGGTGTGGGTGAGCGCTGTGACGGGACTTCTTGGAGAGTGGCTGCAGATTCCTCTTCAGAGGTTTCTTCAGGGCTTGATTGGAGGCCCTGGGTCATGGACTCCAACGGCTGTTTGGCAGATATGCCTGCAGAAGCAAGAGGAGATAATTAATGCATGGCAGTGGCCTGTGAAAGAGGACACATCGCTCACAGCATGGTTGTCTGATGGATGTTACACTGCTGGATCCTTACTTGGTAGGGGACCACTGACCTCACTGTCAGCACAGGACTGGTCCAAATCCTCACCGGCCAGCTGGATGGCTCTGTTTTCAAACTCCGTGAGGACCTTGATTTCAGGCATTCCGCCACCAGTCTGCGACCTCTTGCTGTGTGCCAGCTTGTCCTGCATGAATAGAGATGGAGAAAGTGTAAGCAGGACAGCTGCCAGGCCAGATGATAAGTATGCCTGGCCTGTGTGGGAGGTGAGTGGTCCCATGGATGGGATGAGGACAATGAAGGTGTGTGCAAGAGAGTGAATGATGATGTTCCTTGAACCGGCAGTGAGTGAGGGCCCTGTGGATGTGTGATGGGTTTGTGAGTGTGTGAGTTGGGTGATGAAAAGAGTGACTTACCCTGGCAGAATGGAGGAAATCATTCATCCTCTAGCGGCACTGGGTAGCTGTCCTCTTTTGAAGGGTGTTGGCACTGACCACCATTGCCACTGCCTCCCAAGCCTGGTTAGTGCTGTTGCTGCTCATCCTGCAGCCAGAGCAGGAGTAGAGGGCATCCCGGCAGGCCTCCACTGTGTCCAAAAGGTGCTCAAGGAACGCGTCACTGAACCTGGGAGCTGCAGTCCTCTTCAGTTTCAGTGCTGTGTCTTCCAAGCAGCAGTGGTGGTCTGGAAGCACTGAGATGTGTGCTTGTGGCTGGATTTTAAACATGCTGCCCGGCATGATGCAATGACGGGGTGATGGCCAGTGAGTGACGGTGTGTTTCCCAGGAGTGCATAAATAATCTGGTGGGCTTGGGACAATATGGCGTGAAAACCCACCATCATGGCCGGCCCACCCGCTACCGCACTTACTACAAATCTGGGGTGGTTCTACTCATCACTCTAAACTCTCACAATGACAAGGCCATCCACATTCACTGGCATCTCACTCACTGCCAGCTCAAGGGACATCACCACTCACTCACTCACACATACCCTCACATTTCCACCTGGCCTCATCTCCTCTGGAGACTGCCTCCTCAGCCCTCATCATCTTGAGGCCACTTGCACAGATCAACATGTGCCCCCCACATACACCCTGAGATAACCCCCCTTCCATAGTACAGTCCTTGCCCTGCAGCCTCTCCCCTTGCCTGAGGCCTCTTCCCCCCCAAATAAGACCTAGCCCTGCAGCCGTTGAAAAACCACCTTCGCCTTAACGGCTGGTCTGGTTAGTAGAGACCTGCCCGGGAGCCCCTTAAAAGTGATGTGGTGCTGCCTGCGAAGCCTGGCGCTGATGACTGCGAGTGCTGCCCGAAGCAAGATAGGCAAACGAACCTCTAAGTCCCGAGCGAAGTGCAGCCTGCCAGGTGCATGTTGCTTAAATACAGTTGTGAAACAAGTCGGCGGGATGATCCAGCGTGGGGGGATGATTCCGGCAGGCAGGGATTATAATAATATGCAGATATATGATAATGAAGTTCCCGAAGTGCGGCAGCAGGAAATGCAGCCCACCACTGATGTTTGCAGGTTGGTTTCACAACAGTGTGAAACACATTTTTGGCCTTCCTGTCATATTGTCCGCTCACACCCGCCATGACACCTGACGTCATCAGGCATAGAAAATTCCACCCACAGCTCTTGAATGAACGTTCCAAAGTGTGAAGGATGATGCGGGAATTGGTTCTGGCTTTTGGGTATTTGGTAAAAAGAAAGAAAAATGGATAAAGAACTTAACTGAGTTAATTGAGATGCTTAAGTATTTTACCAGTGATTGGAGAGGGTATGCCGTGTGGCGAGACTGCCAGGTTTACCTTGCCTGCCTGCTAGCATGCAAGGTGGATCCCTCCAGATCACCCTGTGCCCTATGGTCAGCTCCCCCAGTGGCAAAGGCCACCCTGACTTGAAGACCCTCACACCTAGGGTGGGATTTTCCGCACCTGCCCACTGCCGCGATCTTCCGGCCCCGCCGCAAGTCAATGGACTCCTGACTGGGGCACCACCTCGCCCACGCACGGGTCCCACCCACGATGGGGCTAGAAAATCCCGGATCTAGTCCCTTGATCAACCACCCCCCTCACCAGGGCCTACCGGACTGGCCCTGATGAGCCTGCTCCACTTACCCGTCTTCCAGACCTCCAGCAATGCTTCTGGTCTGAGGTCTGTTGCAGTCCCAGCAGTGGCCAACACTGCTGGTGGCACTGCTAAGACTGAAGAGCTGCTGGGTCCCTGATTGGCTGGCATCTCTTGGTTGCGTGACGTCCTGCCTGAATTGCATAAAATCTAGTCAGTGAAGGTGGGCTCACCTATGATTTTCCAGCCAGTGGCCGAGGCCACTGCTCCCACGTTAAGCCCTGGCCACTGAGTAGTTTTTCAGACTGGAGGAAGGTATACTGTGGGGACCCATAGGAGTCAATATTAGGACCACTGCTTTTCTTGATATATATATATATATATAAATGACTTTGGCCAGGATTTTCCCGCCTCGCTGTGGCAGGATCCACTGCAGGGGCTGTAGCAGGCTGTCCAAAAGTCCACTGACTTTCTGCGGGACTGGACAATCCCACCGGCGAGCGGGGCCTGAAAACTCTGCCCTTAGATTTGGGTGTATAAGGCACAATTTCAAAGCTTGCGAATGACACAAAAATTGGAAGTGTTGTGATCTGTGAGAAGGATCTCAATAGGCTTCAAGAGGTGACTGGTGAAATGAGTGGATATGTAACTGATTTAACGCAGGAAAAGTGTGAAGTGATTGACTTTGTCAGGAAGAATGAGGAGAGGCAATGTAAACTTAAGGATATAATTCTAAAGTGAGTGCAGGAACAGAGAGACTTGGGGGTATAAGTGCACAAATCATTCAAGGCAGCAGGTTGAGAAAGTGGTTAAAAGGCGTATGAGATCCTGGGCATGGGGCAGGAATTTCCCCCCATTGCGGGGGGGGAAGTTGAAGTGCGGACGCGCAAAAGGCACATCCCCAATCGGGGGCGCGCCGCCGTTTTATGTGGGCGGGCCAATTAAGGCCCGCCCAGCGTAATGTCCACATGGGAGCACTCCTTGTGCGGGCGGGGAGGAATCCCGAAATCTGAGAGTGTGCTCTTTCGCGCATGCGCACGATAGAGCGCACTCATCTCCCTGAGGCTAAGTGCTGCCTCAGGGAGTTCGGATCTACAATAAAAAAAATTAAAAATAGAGGAAAAGAAAATCCCTGACATGTGCCCCCATGTGACACTGTCACATGAGTTGGGACATGTCCATAACTTTTAAAAAAACTTTAATTACATTTTTTAAAACCTACATGAAACCTCATCCCGCCTGTGGATGAGGTTTCATGCTTTTTCTGAAGCCCACCAGGGCTCCCGGCCTACCCGCCAGGGCTTCCAGCCTGCCCGCCAACCTTAAAGTTGGACGGGCAGGTCCATTAATTAATTCAATAGCTCTGTCAATGGCCTCAATTGGCCATTGACAGGTCGGTGGGCTCACAGCTGATTTTGCTGTGCCCCCGCCTACCTGAAAATTTAAATGGGGCCCGGTGATGTCAGGAGTTCCGCCCAACGCCACCGCGCGTCATTTTACGCGTCAGCGAGCGGACGGCATCCTGCCTATGGAGTGCAAAAGCAAGGAAGCTATCTATGGTGATTCTTTATAAAACACTGCGGCCTCAACCAGAGTATCATGTCCAATGCTGGGCACTGCATTCTAGGAAGGATGCAAAGGCTTTCAGGAGGGTAGAAAAGATTTACGAGAATGGTTTCAGAGATGAGGGATTTCAGTTAACATGGATAGATTGGAGAAGTTGAGGTTGGTCTCCTTAGAGAAGAGAAAGTTGGAAGGAGATTTGATTTTTTTATATTCGTTCCTGGGATGTGACTAGCTGGCAAGGTCAGCATTTGTGGCCCTTCTCTAATTATGCTTGAGAAGATGGTGGTGAGAGGTATTCAAAATCGTGAGTCTGGATAGAGTAGATAGGGAGAAGCTTTTCCCATTGGTGGAAAGATCGAGAACTAGGTGACAATGTGATTGGCAAAAGAACCAATGGTAACATGAGGAAAAACTTAGTTACGCTGTGAATGGTTGAGATCTGGAATACTCTGCCTGAAAGGGTGGTGGAAGCAGATTCAATCATGGCTTTTGAAAGTTCTTTCTTTCTCTGATTTGAGATTCAGGCTATATAAGCCCCAAAAATAAATCATTCACTGAACAGAAGCATAAAATTGCCCTTAACTGGGGTATTGTAGTTATAACGCCAGCGCTGGAACAACTTTAAGGAAATTCTCCGCATAGGCGATTTTCTGCCTCTGAGTTTAATGGTTCATTATAAAATAACTCTTCTGTGTATACATTTGTGGAATATTTACAAACATATGAACATACAAATTAGGAGCAGGAGTAGGCCTCTCAGCTCCTCAAGCCTACTCTGCCATTCAATAAGATCATAGCTGATCTTATTGTAACCTCAACTCCACATTCCCACCTATCACCGTATCGAGAATCTATCTATCTCTGCCTTAAAAATATTCAAAGACTCTTCCATCGCCTTTTGAGGAAGTGTGTGCCAAAGACTCACAACTCTCTCAGAGAAAAAAAATCCTCCTCATCTCTGTCTTAAGTGAGCGAGTGACCTCTTAGTTTTAAACAGTGACCCTTAGTTCTAGATTTTCCCACAAGAGGAAACACCCTTTCCACATCCACCCTGTCAAGACCCCTCAGGATCTTACATGTTTAAATGTTATATTTTATATACAACAGTTAATCATGATGTGTATTTGGGTTGCAAATTAGTCATAAGTTCAATGTTTACCAGTTATCTGCTTAATATGAATTGAAGCACCCTAACAGAGATATTAACACTCTTTTCAAATGCTGACACACCTGTTGTATATTTCTTTCACTTTCTTTCTCTGTGTTAATCATACTTCATTGCTGACCACAACATATCCTCTAATTATAATACAGTTTCTAATCTCTTCCATACTTCTAAAATCATAGGTACTGATTTTAGCTCCATGGAGGTGAGACCCATTACTCGAGAAAGGAGGGTCAGGCTGTTTTAACTTCAAGGGCCAGGATTTTCTGGTCCCGCCCGCAGTGGGTCGGATGGGAAACTATTGCATGAGTAAAAAAGTCAGTTTCCCGTCGACTGAAACGAGATTGCAATCGGGCGCTGCAGATTTCAATGGTGGAATGCATTTCCCACTGCACTGTGTCGGGAATGCCCTTTGAATACATTAGAATATCATGAAAGCTCATTATCAAGGCATCTCGCTGGAATCACACCCCCACACTGGCTCAAAAGACCACGCCAGCGTCTAATTAGAACAGCGTGATTCACGATTGGGTATTAATGACGTGCCCCTGGTGAACTGCAATTCACTCGTGACTTTGAGGTAAGGTGACCTACCTTGCATAGCACTGCGCTCGTGGTTCCTCCGACTCTGTGCCAGGCTGCGCAGGAAACAGCACATTGATTGCAGGGAGGTTTCACAAACAAGGCAATACGAGCCAGACCACAGTAAGGTGGGGAAGAGGGGGTATTGAAATGTGACGGAGGACAAAGGCTTTACTGGTGGGAAGGAGGGGGGAAGGGGAGTGCTGGGGGGAAGACAAGACAGACGCAAGGGAAGGGGCTGGTGGCCAAAGGCTGCAGCGCCCGATTGGCAGTGAGAAGACTGGCGAAGCGTGCAGGGAAACGGAGAAGAGAAAACTCCTCAGAGATCCGAATAAGGAAGAGCCTCAGTTTACACAGCTGAGTTTGCAAAGACTGTCTTTGTCCCAGTCCAGGGAGCAGCAGGGCATGTCAGCCCAGTGCCAGTCGTGCCCAGCATGGTGTGTGCAGGGCGTGGTCATCACCTTAAACATGTCGGTCGGGAGAGGGGGGAGGTTTCAGGCACAATACTGGGCCACAAATAGTAGTCACAATCAGCCTATAGAATGGGAACAGGTAGTGTAGGGGCAGGCACACAATGTTCACATGAGGGGGGGTTCCCAGTATGTCCCAGTACAATAAGCTTCAAGATGGGGAGGGCTAAGGTCTACATGGGGCATAGGAACATCCACCTCAAATGACTCAGGGGGCAACACAAAGATATCAACCACAAATACAATGGGATCAAGGATTACAGGGAGAGGACTTAGAGTTATTAAAGGGAAGGAAACCTGAACATTATGCTCCTCCAGCACGATGGGAGGGATTTGCACAGTGACACAGAGAGGTTCGAAGCTGGCATGGTAGTAAAACCTGAGGACGGCCATCTCGCAATCTGTAGGCATGTTGCACTAGAAAATGAAACTATGAAGCAACGCTACTGGGGAAGGTTCTTAGGGCTTCTGGGAGGGGTGGATCACTGCACTGGGGGATGGGGGGGCAATTAAAGGGACACCCATCTGAAATCTCTATTTCCAAGTCAGGAGGAATGCACAGTTGAGGAATGTTAGGAGCATTTTGATAACTATAGAGGCAATCTGGAGCCTTAAATCTTTAAGAGCATTCACGTGAGATTAATCCCGATTAGTTCCAATCATTGATCCACTTGCAATAACCCCTTGTCCCCCGAGTTGTGCGAATTCCCCAGTGTGAAGTGGGCACCCGGACAAACCGCAGATGCCTATTTGAAACAGCATCTCCGAACCTTGCAGAGATGCAAGATGGGACGCTCCAGACCCCCTGAAGTATCTCATCTCCTCACTGAACATTAGTCCTCGTGTGTTTTCCAAAGGAGGTACTCATAGAGTGCACTGAATGAGCAATCTAGTACATGGATTGAATGCTAGACATCCAAGCGCCTGGCCAAAGCGATCTCACTGTGGTATGTCTAGTGAAGTAAGGGGGAGAGGGTTGGTGGGGGTCAGCACACTGTGATACTGCATATGCTCATTGCACTGCCAAGGATTGGCGAATATGTGCTGGACTCTAACCAAGCCCTTGAACCCACAGTGATTCAATTATCAGCCACAGAAAGAGGACCTTTGGAGGCTGATGCTCACTCATGTGTTTTTTTGCAATGATCCTACAGAAAGGAGAACTTAAAGAAGGTGGAAAGTGCATTTAATATTGCCTGCATCATTGCATACAGGCAGGAAGAAAGGTGGAGAAGAGTGCTACAGTGGTGCCAGGCTTGCCAAAGGGAGGAGCTTCACCCTGATGAGCAAGGGGCACCAGGGGCCCCTCTGGACCCAGAGGATGAGGCTCACAGAAACGCTGTGCATAGGCAGTGCTCAAGACCAAGGGAGTACAGAACATGCATGTCTTTTCTCCAGATGAGCGAGAATCAGTGTCGTCGACTCCTCCACATGTCCAGAGATCTGGTGGTTCACATCTGCCACATTCTCCAGAAGTTAACACTGCGTGGCCTGGGAGGACATCCATTGCCAGTGGCTGTCAAAGTCACCACCTCTCTTAACTTTTATGTGAGTGGCTGTTCCCAGGGCTCCACTGGGGACCTCCGTGGGATCTCTCAGGCATCCACTCACAAGTGCATACAGGAAGTAACAGATGCCCTTTTCCGTCAAGACCCACAATGACATGCACTTCACCAGAGATCAAGCTAGCCAAGCAGCCAGAGCACTTGGCTTTGCTATTATCTCGGGATTCCCACAGGCGCAGGGTGCCACCGATTGCACTCATGTGACTATAAGAGCTCCCTGGCAACAGGTAGTGCAATACATCTGCAGGAAAGGGTTCCACTTGTTCAACATACAGCTGGTCTGTGACCACAAGAAACAAATCCTGCAGATTTGCGCCAAATACCCTGGAAGCTGCCACAAATCCTACATCTTGAGCAGATTGCAGATCCAGGGTATCTTTGAGGGACCACACAAGGCCTAGAATGGGCTCCTCATTGACAAACACTACACACAAAGGGCGTGACTAATAACGTCTGTGCAATGGCCATAAACTCCATCTGACGGAAAGTACAATGATGCTCATTCCGCCACATATACATTGATAGAGCAAACCATTGGCATCCTGAAGATGCAATTCTGATGCCTCGACAAGTCTGGTGGGGCACTCCAGTACGCTCCCCAGAGGGTCTTGCACATCATCGTAGCTTGCTGTGCCCTGCATAACCTGCACTGCAAAAGGGGGAGGACTTGCCAAATGTCAAGATGGAGGAGCTGCACGTCTCCTCCGATGAGGAGCACATCAAGAGGCTAAGGCTGATGAGTCTGAGGAAGCCAAGGCTGCAGGGGAAGAGGCCATAGCAAGAGCCAGATGAGGTAGGTGTGCACGTGAGGCCCTTATAGCCACCAGACTCCAGAAGGGTGATGACGGGTAGCGGAGATTATCCTCTTGGAGGATAATGCCCTCTATGATGGGCCCACATCACTCCCAGCATTCCTAACCTTCTCATCTCAACCATCCTCTTCAATCTGGGAGTGAGCAATTACACATTAGACTCACCATGCCTTCACCATTTGAAGGATGATGAAGCCTCAGGAGCATGTGCCACTCAATGAGATGGGGTCTTAACTATAGAGGGGTGATCCAGCAGCACACAACAGAAGGGGCTGCCTCTTCACATATCTCTCCAGCATCGCAGTTGCTTTGGCAGCCTACAAGAGGCAGGAATTCCACTGCAGTCCTCAGCGTATTGGTGGCAGTGTGCCTTACGTCTGACAAAGCACCTCAAATAAACCCATATCGAGATCATACTCAACAGTTGCATTGACTGCAACACATCACCATATGGATGTTACACCACTGAGCTCGGTGAATGGTTAGCTGAGGGGACACTAAGCAGAATGTATGTGCCAGCGCTGCATCCCATTTTTGACGATAGGGCACAATACAAGCAACTCCAAGGTGGAAAACACTTAAAGCTGTAGCTTTGAGCACCAGGACAAAAATGTGCTTTTTGAGGGACAGGGTACCGGCACATTGAGGAGGGAAGGTGCGCGTAGGTAGTGGTAAGCTTAGTAGATGTATGTTTGTATAGTCAACAAGGCAGACAGAAGCGCACACGTACACCAAGTATGGGCTTTTAGGTTGCAAAGCCTAATGGATGGCAGAGAGTACATGGAATTCAAGGAAAGATTACCTTTCTCCCTGTGCATCTACATCTTTCCTTCTTCACTATATCTTCACCTTTCCACAATGCAGATGAGTTGGGGGTTTACATGAGCCTCCATCTTACATAATCAAAAATATACATCACTTAAACCTGCAAAGCATGTCGATGAGATGCCTTGCACAAGCACACTTTACGTGGAGGGTGAGGCAACACTGATGTCATTAATGAACTGAGAAGGGACACACACTGTGATGATTTGGCTGCACACAACATCAACCGGGGGCAAATGATGCGAAATCTGCAATAAGTGGGGGGAGGGGGCATGGAGTGACATGTGATTGACCACAACACAAATCAGCATACAGAGGAGGCATACAAGAGCAAATGTAGAATGGGTGCAATTATTTTTACATTGGTGGGAAGTATATGCATGTGGTGAATGCACATGCCACCATTGTGCTCCTAGTATTTCTTGATCCTTCTAACCCTACTGCTACGTCTTGGTGCATCCCCAACACCCACAGCAGAGGTGCAGGCAGCCTGCTGACTGCTACGTCCTGTTGTCTGTGATGACTTTGGTGGCGTCCTCTGGAGGACCTAGGCCTGGAGGGCCCCAGCTTGCTTTGGGTCTCCCTTTGTGGGGCAGGTACACCCGCCTCGGCCAATGAAGCTGGAGGTGATGGGGTCACAGGCGGGGGGAATGGAATTAGCTGGACACTCCTGGAGTCACCTGGGTTGTCCCCGGGGTGTCAAGCTGCTGGTCCTCGTCCCTCTGGGTGCCTGAGGGCCCCTGGCTGAATACTTGAAGAGAAGGGGCACCTGAGTGAGATATCCTGGCCTCCTCTCACGTAGCCACTAATAGATTCCACCAATGCCTACAGCAATGGAGTGCTGCTCCTGGCACAGCTCAAGACCTAAGTCATGGACCAAGGTCCTCATGGTGGCTGCCATCCTACCAACGTTGACCTCTGTGCCCTGGCATGCCAGCGTTATGACCTCAGGCTGAACGTGGAAAGACTCCTCCATCATATGCTGCATCCTTGGAATGTATCTGACAGCCCTGCCTGATATTCCAGTGACTGTCCCTGCAGTTCCAACATCTGCCTTAAGACCGAGTCCAGAGGCTCGTCATCTGACTCGGGCTCAGCAGAATCTTGGCCTCCAGCAGTCCTCTGAGTGCCGGTGACCTTGGATGACCCTGTCTCCACCTGTTGTAGACCAAAATCTGTGCTGTGCTCATCAGATTGTGAACCCAAGCTTGCTCTAGATCTAAGTCCCACCGAGTGGGCTGTGGAGGGTGTGGGTGAGCGTTGTGCTGGGTTCTCAGGATCCTCATTCGAAGAGTCGAGGGGACTTAGGAGGAGGGGCTAGTTCTCGGTGTCCCTGTGTCATCTGGCACAAATGCCTATGAAAAGATTGGAAATAATTGGTGCATGTCAGCAAAGTACAAAACATCACATTGCACTCTCAGCCTCGCTGTCTGAAGGATCAGCTGGTGCAGGGTTCTCACTTGGGTGTGCACCACCCATCTCACCGTCACCACAAGAACGATCCTGGCCCTCTCTGACCAGACGTACTGCTTGGTCCTCACACTGGTTGAGGGCTCTGATCTCTGGCATGTCCCCATCAGCCCAGGACCTCTCCCTTTTATTATGGATGAGCTTGGCTTGCATAAAGACAGATGGAGAGAATGTGAGCATGAAGCATGCCAAGGCAGATGATTAGGATGCCTGCCCTTGTGTGTGTACTGGGTGGAGCCGTGCACTGTACGAGGATGGAGCTGCATAGGATAAGAGTCCAAATGGAGATATCAATGTGGGTGTAGGAGAGAGAGTGGTGATGTCCCTTGTGCTGGTAGTGTGTGCGTTCCCTGTGACATGTCATCCTTGTGAGAGTGTGAGAGGTGAGAGTGAGAAGGTTGATTTACCCTGTCTATGCGGATGAGATTGTTGATCTGTTTGCGGCAGGATCCCTGTTCTCCTCTGGCCAGAATTGGCACTCACCACCACAGACATCACTTCCCAGGCCGGGTTGATGAGCTTGGTGGACCTCCTCAGGCCATCACAAGTGGTAGACAAGATCACAGCGGTCCAGACGTCAACACGTCACTAAACTTGGGGGCTTGGATGCTTCTTTGGTCTGGGGGTCATCTCTTGCCTGGAGCAGTTCTACGCTGCTGATATTGGAAAAGGAATGAGCAGGTGAAGTTTAAATATGGTGCCAGAGCGAGGCTCCACTGAGCTCACAGTGGGCAGGTGAATCAGAGGCCACCCGCTGGCCATATGACATGTTTCCTGTTGATACGTATTTAATAAGGTGAGATGTGGACAATCAAACGTGAAAACCCATCATTGCAGCCAGCAGGGAGAACGCTGCTCTTCCCACCCACCCACCCCACCACCGCACTTAGCTCACGGAGGGAAAAATCCTGCCCCCGGCCTTATTAAAATCCTGCTGGCCAACTTCCTACTTTTTGCAGGCAGGGAGCAGCAGAAAATCAGGTGGCCTCGAGGCCACTGGCCAACATAAGACAGGTGGCAGGATCGGATTCCAGGACAGTCTCGTGAGAGTCTTGCATATGGGAAACAGGTGAGTCCACATCATGGGAGGCCTAAACTTTCTGTTTATGCCTGGAGGAGCACTTTTATTTGTTCAGGCCCCAAAACAAAAGTTTAAAAAAAATCTTGCCTGTTGGAACCACTTCTTGCCCCTACTTCTCTCCCCATTTGTACCTAATGGGAAAGCCACAGTAGTTTCCCTACTCAAGTTACCAGTTAAAATTGCAGTGGGGGCTGAATGATGCCATAAGCACCCAAAAAGCATTTGTGAAGAAGGACGCCGCTGGTGTGGGAGAATGGTCTTGCTTCCTTTAATTTTAACTTGGATAAAAATTCTCAGTGGTGTGTTACTGACCACTTCTGCCTAGTGGTGTTAGGAAATAGAGAGAGTTTAAGTAAATTATTTGTGGGTGTTAGAAGTGAGTTTTGGCTTTAAAGTTTAAGTTTGATTTGTATTTCTGTATCCATGTGTTAAGAAAGGCCAAATTGAGTTTTAGTTTCACTTTAAAAAGGTGCTTGCATTTCTAATGTGAGCTTATGACTCAAGAGGTTAAGCAAACATAAGAGTAGAAGAATTGAGCTATTGCCTAGCAACAGGGGTCCTGAGAGGCAGGTCCCTCCCACAGACACACACACAAGAAGAAAGACAGTAGTTTGTTTTGGAAGCTGTTGGAGTTTAGCAGGTTTTGAAGATAGCTGCCATAGAGAGACTGGAGCTAGAAAGGAACAGATAGCCAGTCCCAAGCTAAAATCCAGGGGAGTGGAACAAGCGAAAGTGCCAAGAAGACTTTGCAGTCCAAGGAAGGATAGGAACCTGGAAGAGTACCTGTTAAGTAAAGGGCCAGGGAGAGGAAGGCTCCGAGCTTCAGATTTAAATAGACAAAAGCTGCAGAAAGTAGATTTAAAGCGAGAACAGTTTGCAAGAGGCAAGAAGGCCTAAAGAGACAACTGGTGGTCTGTAACTCTTTGCTATGGGCATGTGAAGCAGTGATACTGTTGACGGCTGAGTCTGTAAGAGAGAGAGAGTACGTGGAAGACAGCTTGAATGCATGGGGCGACCCAGGGAAGAGGAACATCGGAAGGAGAATTCAAAATCTTGGAGGTGAACCCTTGCAGAATGCATCTGAGAGAAAGTGTCGATTTGGGAGAAGATTCCAAGGCGGATTCATGGAGAGTGGATATTGGAAACCCTTATGTGAAAGACAGAGTTCAGTGAGACCATTTGGCTGACGGTGTGACAAGCATCTAAGGGGAGTTGAGGAGCGATCCATAGCATCTGGTTGAGGTGGCATCTGTCACTTGGTCTCAGAGTGTGATGTGACTGACCACAGGGTGCCTATTGGTTTGCATGGATTATGTACTTACTGTGGACGTTAGAGTATAAGATAGCTTTTGTAACTTGTGCTATCCTTACAAATCTGTATATATCTATAAAGTATAGGTGTGGGTGAAGGAGTATTGTAATATAGTTCATCTTTTCTTGCTTAATAAATGTTTTATTCTTCTGTTAAAAGTTCATTAGCTGACTCTGGTGACTCTGTTCAGTAGCCCCTCTTCATGTATCTAAACAAACAAATAAAAGTTAGGATCTATCAAGCTGGGTTCCACTCTGGGATCAGGCTTGTCCAGGGATAATCTCAGTGGGGATCATAACAGGTGGGTAGGGATAAATTCATGCCCATGAATTTTTATATCCTCTGGCTTTGTGGCTAATTGCACTGTTTGATATGTTACTGAATCACAGAGTTCAGGGAGTTCCCCAGTTAGATCCCTGATTGATGCAGACTTGACTGGGATAAGATTAGTGACACAACAGTCATGCTCAGAATTCTTGCATCTGGAGGAGAAATCAATCATATTTCCTGTCCTGATCATTCTCTTGATATTTCTCTCTGCGTGGTTCCGTGGGCAAATGCCTGGGATAGTGTGCTGTTTACTTAAATAGACTTGGAATGCCTGCTGTATTTTGGTGTCTGCCAGTTCACTGGCACCCTGCTGATTTGTATAATTTGCCTGATGGTTACACTTTAGATTTAATATTTTGTTGATGCCTATGGTCCGTCATTCCTTCCCTGAACTGTTAATAAGAGGTGCTGTCTTTTATATTTCACCAACTCCACATAATGCAGGAGCCCTACTGGAAGTGCCCACCTGGATGAGGGCAGGACTCAACTTGGCCAACAGCCTCATTCATGAATTGGTCACTGTCCAGTCTTAAGTATGAATAATGACCATTTGAGGAGTTAGCAGTGATTAACAGACAGCCATGGAGCTCTGTCCTTACATTAATAATCGCCTCTGGGAGTAGAGGGGTTGGGGAGAAAATAAGAGAAAAACTGATTGCGTCACACATGAAGTGATGAAATTCTAGCTAGTGGATTTTCAGCACTTCAGAAAATGGTCTGTCTGTTGCACCTTTCTCTAAGTGAAGCGCTATGTTGTAGTTACAGAACTGTACACAGCAACAAATAATCATTTGCATGGTGTGTCTCGATGCTTTAATTGGATTAAAAGCCACATATGCACCTTGCATAAGCTTTCAATGCATTAAAATAGAAACTAATTCAAATAATGGGAGTATTTTGAACATCGTGTTCCAAAGCCTGCTTCTCAAATCAGACAGAAAATAACAATTGACTAATCAATATTAGAAGACTGTTGGCAGAAGTGCATTGGAACCAGAAACTCTCTGTGTATACCATCATCTTTCCAAGTAAAATGTAGCCAAAGTTATGCCCACCATCATGCTGACAAATATAGAGTGATCACGTAGCTTCTGATTTTACATAACTATGGGCAGAGTCTTCTGTTCGGCGTGTGGCGGTGGGCCCTGCATGCCGACGCGTAAAATGATGTGCGGTGACGTTGGGCATGCATCCTGACCTCACCGTGCGTCATTCCGACCTTTCATTCGGCCAGCGGGCACCGGAGTCAGCTGCGTGCCCGCCGAACTGTCAAAGGTCTGGTAAGGCCATTAATAAAACAATTAACCAATTTGACAGGGCTGCTCGTCCAACCTTAAGGTTGGCGGGCAGGTGAAGAGCCCAGGCGGCCTTCACATTTTTTATGAAACCTCATCCAAGGGCGGGTTGAGGTTTCATGAAGGGTTTATTAAATGAAGAAATGTTTTTGTATGTTTGATAAACATGTTCCAGCTCATGTGATGCTGTCACATGAGGGAGATGTGTAAATGATTTTAACCTTTTTTTATTTTGAAGTTTGAAATTGAACTTAATCTCCCTGAGACACGGTGCTGCCTCAGGAAGATTTCTGTGCTCTTTCGCGCACATGCGCAAAAGAGCGCAGGCCCCGACATTGCTTCCTCCCCCCACCTGCACAGGTTGCACTACCGGACACACGTCACACTGGGCAGGCCTTAATTGGCCTGCCCACGTAAAATGGCAGCGCGCAGCCGATTGCAGGCAGCGATCGGCCCTGCGCCCGCTCTCAACCGGCCCACCTGACGGGGAGAAAATTCTCCCTCGTTGATATCGTGCAAATATGGAGCAATTGTAGACTGAGGGAGTCACCTTTTTTTGTTTCTTAAAATGAAATTTATTTAAAAAATAAATAAGCTTTATGGATCGTTTTAATTCAGTTATCTGTGGGTTCTGTTTCCTACTGGTGTCAGCATTTGTGCAGAACAGCTGGCACTATGGTGTATGTATAATAAAATTGTCATTTTATTCCACTTTGAAATGACAGACTGATTACACCCAAGCATTTCTCACAGGAACTGGTTTCTATCTATATTAATGAGGGGGCAGATGTTTATCCCAAGATGGGAAGGCATAATGAAATGTGTTAGGTGGGAGCATTGTGTTATGACAAACCAGCTTTACAACTCATCAAACTGAAAGGAAATACGTTATCTGGATTATAAAGTTTGAACAATCAGTTGCCATAAACTAATGATTTTAAGCATGATTTTATTTTGCTGATTTTTAGAAATTGTATTATGACAAATGAAAGCAGGTGTTTGTCCATTTTAGGTGTCGGGAGACATGGCGGGAGGGAGGGGACAATATGGTGAAAAGGCCAAAAATCGGTTTTATGCCAGCGTGAAAGCACAGCGGGATCATCCGATGGCGTCTGGCTTGGCGGAACGCGAATCCCGCTGGAGATTAATGGGATTAATTATCTAATGGAATGCAAAGTAAGGCCCGACTGGAACCGCACCCCCCCCACACAAGATTTGCTATTAAGCTGGCGGAAAAGCATGCTGGCCCAGAACATGTCTGGACAAGTGCGATGTCCAGAAATCGGGACTTACCGCTAGGGTCTTGCTCAGATCACGGAGATCTGAGGAACAGAAGATCCTTGACCCCTACAGCTACCAGACCCTGAGGAACATGTGCATCACATGCGGGGTGAATTCCCATGGACATGGCTCTGCCACGATAAAGCTCATGGAAGGTGGGAGGCCTCCGTTGATGTCTTGGATCTGCTTCACATCACACCCTTTGCCATAGGCTGCTACAGATGATCGGTGGTGGGGAGGGGAGAGGAGAGGAAGGCCCAGCTGTGAGTGGGGGAGGAAGGTGTACTGGGGCAGGTGGGAGAGGAAGGTCTAGGTTTGACTGGGAGAGGAAGGTGTACCGGGGTGGGGGTGAGGTTGGGAGGGAGGGAAAGAAGGTGTCAGGGTGTGTGAGGTTGGGAGAGGGTAGGAAGTAGTACAAGAGGTGGAGGGTGTAATGGGAGAATGCAGCAAGTGGGGAGGTAGGTGTAAGGGAAGGAGTTTGGAGGGGGGACGGAGTCCGCAGGGAGGAAGATGTTGGGTGGTGTGGGGGGGGATGGGGTTCGGGGGGAAGGAGTTTGGAGGGAGGAGGGAGCAAAGGATGGGGGATGTCTAGGTGAACGTGTAAGGGAGGGGTCTGTGGATTCAATGACTGCCTCCTGGGAAGCTAACTGAGGATGGGTGTGGTAGGAGGGAATGGTGAGTTTGGGAGTGGGCAGAGGAAGCCAGAAGGGTGGGAGGGTGAGGGTGTGTCGGCATCGGTGGATGGGACAGCGAGGTTAGTTGGTGCGGACTTGGAGGCAAACACAGACCCTGCGGGGTGGGAGGGAGGAGGTCGGGGAGGTCAATATGGATGGGGGTGAGATTCTCAGGAAGGTAGGGAACATGCACGTTCACCTGGACATCTTGGAAAGACAAGGGTTCGGGTTGGTAGGTGACGGTGGAGAGGGGGAAGGTGATGCCAGGGGGGTCGGGAAAGGAAATGAGTGACTGGGAAATTGGAAAGAACAGGGTAGCTGATCAAAAATTTGATTTCGACCATCGTTGCTGAGCTTCATGTTGGACGGGCACAGGTGCTGCATGAGAGTGTGAGCAGTGGGTGGGTGGAGATGCAGGTCAGTGCAGATGGACAACTGGAATAGAACCCCAGTAGGCAGCATTGAAAATGCTCAGGACATTGTGATGGATGACGGTCTGCCTGCGTGGGAGAGTGCTTGCACAAGGCTCTGAAAGGCCCTGTAACACACACATTTCTCTCTCCAGAATTACTCGTGGTCCAGCTGCATGCAGCTGAACTCCTATTGGGTGGGGGGTGGGGGAAATGCAGCAGGAGGACTCACAAAGCCTGTCATGAAGCTGAAAGACAACATTATACATTATTCAGTGAAAGTGGAAATATTTTCAGATTATAAAGTGACAAAATGTGTTCTCCCATGCAATCACTTGTGATCAGAATTTCTTAACTTTTCTAGGCCTACCACTTCTTCTAGGTGCTGCCCTGACATTTGCAGCAGGGTTGGAGACAGCCTGTGCAATGGTGGCCCTGTTGCCTCTGGTGTATGTCCTTTGGAGAGCCAAGGCCATAAGGACCCCGGCTTGCTTTGGTTGTCCGCCTGTGGGCCAGCTGCTCTCTCTGCGGTGACAGAGGTTGAGGTTGAGGGGGTCACAGGCAAAGGGGACTCGGATGGAACAGACAGCCTCTGAGATTCCTGAGTGGATGACCCAGGGGTGTCCAGCTGCCACTCCTCCTCTCTTCGGGTGCCCGAGGGCTCTGGCCTGACTCCTTGGGGGAAGGTGCACATGGAGGGACTTCGAGGTGCCCCATTTCCCTCTCACGTCGCCACTACAGGAACTCACCCATGACTATTGCGATGGAGTGCAGGTCTGCGTAAATCTCCATGTTCTGCTGGACCGGGGTCTCCATGGTGTCCGCATCATTCCCATGGAGACTTCCATACTTGCACATGTGGGCACCACTTCATTGGAGATCAGGCTGACGCACTCCTCTGACTCTTGTGCTTCTCTGTTAAGGGGCATCCAACAGCTCTGCGTGATGTTCCTCCGCCTTCTGCTGACTCTCCACAATGAGTTGGAAGTTTAAATTCAGAGGCTCGTCATCTAACTCGGACCACACAGATGCCTCTTCCCCAACAGTCCTCTGAGTACCAGGGAGCTCGGCTGAACCTGCCTCCTCCAGCTGCGGACACATGTCCATGCGGTGACCACCAGATTATGAACCCGAACCTGCTCTAGATCTAGTTCCCACTGACGTGTGTCTCTCTGCGCTAGTGCGGGTGTGGGTAAGCGCTGTGATGGGTCTTCCAGGCTGCTTATTTCCAGCTCTTCAATGGAGGAGGTGTCCTCTTGGCTGGATGTGAGGATCTGGATGGGACTGAGGGACCGGATGGCTGAGGCTGTCGGTTGCTTGGCAGAGCTCCCTATGAACCATAATAGAGATAATGAATGCATGGCAGCAGAGTCAAAAGCAGGAGAGAGAGCACTCACAGTTGCATTGAGAGAGGGATGATGTGGTGCAGGATCCTCACATGGGTGTTTGCCGCCGAACTCACCGTCACCATAGGCACGGTCCACGTCCTCACCAGTCAGTGCGGTGGCACGCTCCTCAAAGTGAGGAAAGGGCCTAATGTGGACCACTCCACCCCAGTCTGGGACCTCTCCCTGTTGTTGTGAGGCAGTTTCTCCCGCATGAAAACAGATGGAGAGAGTGTGAGCAGAGCACATGGCACTGGGTGGAATTTTTGTGTGGTGAGGGACGGGATGGGATGAGGATGTGAGCTCCAGAGGATATGAGCCTGATGGAGATGTGAGGGTGTGTGTGAGAGTTAGTGGTGTTGTTTCTTGAGGTGCGAGATACCTGTGGATCTGTGATGGGTTTGTGAGTGTGTGAGTTAAGAGTGATGAGGTGGTTGACTTACCCTGGCACAATGGATGAAAGCATTCATCCTCTTCCTGCATTGGATGGCTGGCGTCCTCTATGCTCTGTAGCGCTGACCACCTCCCAGATCAGTTTGGTGACTCTGGACCCCCTGCAGCCAGAGCAGGGGTAGAGACCATGGCAGCAGTCTTCCGCTGCATCCAGCAGGTGCCCCAGAGAGGCGTCACTAAATTTGGGGGCTACCGTCCTCTTTGCTTTCAGGGCCATCTGACACCTGGAGCAGTCCTGGTCTGCAGACAGGAAGTAGGCTGCACTCTGGTGTGCTTTGAATATGGCACCCAGAGCAAGGAAGCGCTGAGGTCACAGCTGGCTGGGCAAATCTGAGCTCACCTGCCAGCAATTCGGAGTGTTTCCTGTGAATGTATTATTAATGAGGCAGGATGTGCCAGGAATGGAAGGCGTGAAAACCCGCCATTGTGGCCGGCAGGTAAAACGACATCTTTCCTGCCCGCTACCACACTTTGTGCAAATCTGAGATGATTCTGCCCTTTGTGTTGAAAAGCATGTCCAGGGAAACTGATTCTATCGATTTTTAAATCTTTTGCTTTTCATGCACCTAGGAGAACCTGACAACCATGCCTGTTAATTCAATTGCTCCACCATTGATGACCATACCTTCAGCTGCCTGGGTCCAAAGGTCTGGAATTCCCTCCCTAAACTTCTCTGCCTCTTTTTCCTCCTTTAAGAGGGCGCTTAAAGCCTATTTTTTTTGACCAAGCTTTCGGTTATCTACCCTAATATTTCCTTATGTGACCTGTTGCTCTTGTGAAGCACTTTGGGATGTTTTATTACATTAAAGGTGCTATATAAATACAAGTCTTTTGTTGTTGTTAAGTAAAGTCATCATAACCTGCCCTGCCCTTGGAATCTCAATGTTTCACTTACTTGCGCTTCACCATCTAGGAGGTGGTCTGCCAGAGCAGATAGCAGGCTTGTTATCTGTCCCAATTACTTTTTCATTCCATTGAAGATCGGGTAGCTTCTACATCATGTGTGCATTCTGCACAGCCAGACTACTATCTCGGCTGTGAAGGCAAACCTCTACCTCCTGTTCCTTAAAATTAGTGAGGGCTAAAGTGGGAATGCATCTCATATTACTCAGCTCTGGAGAATAAATGATAACTTAGAGGTGTGGTTGTTGATCTGTTCTATCTGCATAGAGCTTGTAAGCAATCATGATTTATTTGTGGTTTGCATCTGTGGTGTTTTATATCTACAACTGTTTATGGCTTATTAATTAATTCAACAATTACTCATTACCTTTTTCTGTGTAATATTTAGCATTTGAAATTGAACTGTGAAATGTCATGGAGCAAAGAGCTGATAAGTGGAGCTATATCTTTATAAACAATATGTGGGTCCTGCACAATGCAGAATTTAGCATAAGTAATCCCATGTTTGTTTTAAAAAGTTTGTGTGGAATTTTTACTAGCTCCGCTTGCCAGGAGAGGGCTGGTGTACAGGTAAATAGCTGTGCAATGACTTACTCACCTGTTCTTGCTTGATTCCCAAAACTGATCATGTCATGCGGGTTTGATGCTCATCCACCTGCTAAATATCCAGGTAAAGTCGCCTCTTTCTACTTTGTGATCAAGTTGAATATTTTTCTTACGATCTGTCACTGTTCAATAATTGAATTCTACTTCAGATATTTTAGCAGCTACGATGTAGGAAGATTAGAATGTTGGCGAATGACCAATTTCTAATTCAGTTTTGATTGGCATTTGTACTTAAGTATTAATGGGGAAGAGCTTTGCTGGCCCAAACCAACTCCGCTGAGTGAGGAACACACATCAGAAAATGTAAATGCTAAAATGCTCTTTGTTTCATTGAATCCGTTCTTCCTGAATATACACTATGCGCTGTCACTACTAAGTCTAATTCAATCAGAGGGAGCTAACGAGCTATAATCAAAATAACTGAGGAGACCAGGTGATATTTCTCTCTAGCCCTGGGCTTAGTAAAGTAAAAACATAAAGATATTATTCTAAAATTACTATCTATGGTGTTCTATACTAACCAGATGCCATTTCAATGGGCTATACCCACACATCATCAGTTACTCAATGGAGCACAGTGCCTGAACGTATAACCTACAATCCTTTCCTCTAAACTGGGTGATCACCCAGCCCCTTTTTCAAAGGCAAGATAATGCAGCATCAACTGCTTTTTAATGTGAATTTATTCTTATCATCAGCACTGTGTATGGTTGGTAGAATGAAAAACTTACCATAAGAAGGTTACCTTTGCACAGTGCTGGTCTGCATGAAAATACTCATGGCCTGAACTAAGCCAAGGATTGTACAGGGGAAAGACAGGAGAAAAGTGTGGTAGAATTCAGGAGCATCTCTTGCCCACCCTCACCTTGCCCCCCAAAAAAACAGCTGAACTCTAACTTTTGGATGATTGTTATTTTACTGAAGCAATCATCTATGCAGTAAGTCTGAGTAAATCCAAAGACCTAGATAAAACACAGATGAAATAATCTGCAGAGCAGTTTAAACCACTGCTGCAGGCTAGTCATTTCTAAATTGGAAACATGCATACACATTTGTTCATACCAGTTTCACGTTCATGTTGCTATCCTGTTGGTTAAAGGTCAAACTCACTGTCTTGCTTACATTCAGACGATGTGGATTAAAACTGTGCAATGCTACAAATTAGACAAGATTATGTTAGAGAGCTGTGATTTTAGACATTGGTAACTTCTCATCTTAATGTGATAAAGCCATTAACCGCTAACTAAATTATATGGAAAGCTTTACAGGACGAACTGTGGGATCTGATCTAAATGACAAAAATGAAGTGGATTCAAAGAGATTTCACCCAAAATTTGTTGCAGCAATTTGAAACTATTTCTGGATGTTTTGACCTTCCAGTTTTGCTTAGTTGATCAATGCATCCTGTGCCAAGTAATCTGCCACTGACTTTTTTTTCCAGTATATTCCCACTATGTTTTGTTGGAGAAAGTTGCCAGAGCTTAATGTGGCTGCTGCAGTGGTGGAATGTGTCAAACTTCTTATAGCCAATTGAATAAGGGGGCAGATGTCAATCTTTACTCAGTTTTAGATCTATTCACAAAGTGAAACATTACAAATATATAGCTCCTAACTCTACAACTCACCACTCAAATGATAGGTGTTCACAGTCGGTTGGCAGGAGTTTTCTTGTGGAAATATAGCCGGATTAAAACCCCACTGAAATGCACATAAACTTGGATTTTGTGTTCAAATCATCACTATCCACTTCCCATTTGGCTGTAGGCCCTCTTCCTCAAAAGGATAATATCAGCAGGCTGCAGTAGTTATATCAATGAGTGCAGCCTATACTTACCCAACCTACTTCTTTAATGCTTTGGTCAAGGGACAGTGTCTAAGATTGACGTGCTTGCAAATAATGTCACCATCCAACAAATCATTTCAACAGCAGCTAGTCAGGATGGTGTCACAATCAGCCATCAATCATATAGCATATTTGTTGTCAAAATTTGCTCAGTGCACCAAACATAATGTAAATATCTCTTGTATCTACAATTCCCTTACTGTTGTTTTGCCATCTCAGTCATGGATATTGCATTGTCATTCTTACACTGGAAGATTATTGATATGGAACAGCCTTTCCTCAGCCGTGATAATTGTGGAGATCAAGAATTTTCTGAGCTGTATGACATGGAGGAAAACGGTTAGCACAATCAGTTAAGTTTGCAGTCCGCGTAAGGTGAAATAAGCATGTTCTCTTGTATCAGTTAACCTAGGATACTTCTTGTGAAAGCAGTCTTTGCCTTGCTGGTAACAGCTAGTTGGGAGTTGAGTTAAGATAGACTGAACAAAGCAGTGATAGTTGAACACAACCCACCACATCAAACCTGGCATTCCTGTGTATGTTTCAGAGGTGATCGGCATGGCAGCTCTGGAACATCTGGCTGATCTCTGGTTCACTCTGAAGGCATTTCAAGGCAGATGAACACAGCAGGTTTGAAGCGACACATTCAGAATCACTCCATCATGAGAACAATTGCTGCCATGCACTAGGCCCCTGTAGAATGTCTCACCACCTGAGTATCTTACACTTATGTGCAGTAAATTTACTTGCTGCATATATTTTGAAGCCTCGCTTTAAATAGCTGTAAAGCTATTTCACAGAAACAGGCCACTTATAAATTCAGAAATGTATTTTCTGAACAGAACATGTTCAATGTGCATCAAAGCACTTAAAACACACCACAGATATTGCAGTAACTGTTTTATTCCACATTGACCAGGAATAATTAAATTTTGTTGGTAAGAGCTGATCTACATCTCTTTAATGTCAATAGATTTGAGACACCTGGCTAGTTCATTGCATCAGACCTGATTGATAAAGTCATAATAGCTCAAAATCTGTTCTGTAGAACTCCGTCTTTACTGAGCTCCAATTTCAATGTAAGTTGATGCATCATTCCTTGGTATTTATACAGTAATGAATAAAGCACAAGCAACCTACTTTGTTTTTGATCTTTGGCAAATTTTAAGCTGTGGTTAATTGCTATTGAAAGTATGATATACTTTTAGCTATTGCACATGTACTACGTAACATTTGACAACCCTGACAATAAATGTTTAAGCATCTTAAATGAAGAATGTTCCCAAAATGAGCTCAACTGGCAATAATCAATTGATAGGTCAGTTAATGCTATCTTGCCCTGATATGGACCAGCAAGGGTCCAATCTTAGCAGAAACTTTCATTACTGATGGAACCTGGTGCTTTTCTGTTCAACTGATCAAAAGGACCTCTTCAAAATAAAGTCCACACCCACAGCAATTTGCATTTATAACATAGTAAAACATCCCAAGGTACTTCACAGGAGAGTTATCAAGCAAAGTTTGAGACAAAACCATGTAAGGGATTAGAGCAGATACAGTCCAATTGAAAGAGAGGAGAGAAAAACAGGGAACTACAGACCAGTTAGCCTGACACTAGTTAACAACAAGATGCTGCAATCTGTTATTAAGAAAGTTTTAACAATGCACTCAGAAAATCATAGTATGATCAGACAAATTCAGCATGGTTTTATGAAAGTGAAACCATGTTTGAAAAAATTATTAGAGTTTATTAAGCATGTAACTGGTAGGGTAGATAAAGGGGAACCAGTAGATGTAGTATGTTTGGATTTGCAAAAGGCATTTAATAAGATCTGACACAAAATATTAACATGTATGATTAGGCTTCATGGAGTTGGGGGAAATGTATCAGCATTGATGGAGATTGGTTAACTGACAGAAAGCAGAGAGTGGGGATAAGCAGGACATTTTTAAATTGGGCGGTTGTAAATAGTGGAGTGCTGCGATCACAGCTATTCACAATCTATATTAAGGCAAAGAGACAGATGGCTGCATTTTACATAACCCCGCAAGGCGTGTTTTTAGAGAGCAGGAGAGGTGGACACATAAAATAGGGCAGGTACGGTGGGGGGGATGAGGGGTGTAAGCACAGAAATTGGCAGCCCACCTGCCGTATTTAAATAAATAATCAAGGTCAATTGGGCTTGTTACCAAGCCAACTGACCTCGATAATACGCTGCCCATGCCATGGGCTGTCGGGCACGAGTGGGCAGCCTGCTTTTTAAAAAAACAAAATTTCAAAGGGCAGGGAGGAAGTGGGGATTACTCTCTTTGTGGGTTGCCCTATGCGGATCGGGAGGTGCCCCCCCTAATATAGAACCACCCCCACTTTCTTCTCACCGCCTACTGCATTAAACACACCAATCTGATTGGTCAGCAGCTCCCACGGGCGGGACTTCCTACCCAGTGAGGGACACACTGCCCCTATTTAGCCCACATGCAGTGCTTTATGTGGGCTGGCATGGAGTGGATCGGCTCTACACTGACTTGTCTTCCAGGGGGTGGGGTGTGCAGTCCACGCCCTTCTGTTATATTCTGCCCAGAGAGTAATATATCTAAGTTTGCTGACGATGTGAAGCTAGTGGAAATGTAAGCTGTGGGGAGGATGCAGAAAAGCTGCAAATAACAGTTTAAGTGAGTGGCAGGTTGAGCATAACATGGGAAGTATGAGGTTATTCACATTGGTAGGTAGAATAGAAAAGCAGAATATTTTCAAAAGGCATGAAACGTTTAAATCTTGATGTCCAGAGAGACTTGCATGTGTTTGCGCAAGGTACACAAAGTTATAATGCAGCTACGACAAGCAATTAGGAAAGTAAATGTGTGTTGGCATTTATTGCGAGGGGATTAGAGTAACTCTTCCTACAGTAGTATAGGGCTTAATTGAGTCCACTCCTGGAGTACTGTGCACAATTTTGGTCTCCATATTTAAGGAAGGATATACCTCCCTTGGAGGCAATACAGTGAAGGCTCACGAGATTCTTTCCTGGGATAAGAGAATTGTCCTTTAATGAGAGGCTGAGTAAATTGGGCCAAAATCTCTGGGGTTTAGAAGAATGAGAGGTGATCTCATTGAAACATACAAATTCTGAAGGGGCTTGATAGGGTAGACACGGAAGGGTTCTTTACCCTGGCTGGGGAATCTAGAAAAGGTCTCAAGAAAAGGGGTTGATTGTTTAGGACTGAGATGAGGAAACATTTCTTCACTCAAAGGGTTATGAATCTTTGGTAATTTCTACCCCAGAGAGTTGTAGATGCTCCATCACTGAATATATTCAAGACTGAGATCAATAGATTTATAATCTCTCAGGGAATCAAGAGATATGTGAGCGGTGGAGTTGAGGTAGATCAACCTTAATCATATTGAATGGTAGCATAGGCTCGAGGGTCTGTATGGTATAGTTTATTCCTGCTCCTATTTCTGGTTGGTTTTAAGGACCATCTTAAAGGAGGGAAGACAGATAGAGAGGTTTAGGGAGAGAATTCCAGAGTTTGGGTACTCATGAGCTGAAGTCAAGGCTGCCAATTGTGGAATGATTAAAATCTGAAATGCACAAGAGGCTGTAATTAGTGCAATGTTGGAAGATTGTGGAACTGGAGGAGATTATAGAGATAGGGAGGGATGAGGCCATGGAGGGATTTGCAAACAGGGATGAGAATTCCAAAATCAAAGTGTTGCTCAATCAGGAATCAACACAGGTCAATAGACATGGGTGATGGGCAAACAGACTTAATGCAAGCTAGGGCACAGCCATCAGAGTTTGAATGAATTTCAGAGGGTGAAAAATGAGAGTCCAATGAGGACAAAGAGTGCTTTAGGATAGTCAAGTCTAGAATGACAAAGGTAAGCATGAGGGTTCCAGAAGCAGGTGAGCTGAGGCAAGGGCAGAGTCGAGCAATATTATGGAGATTGAAGTGAGAAATCTTGGTAATGGCTTGAATATGTGGCTAGAAGCTCATCTCTTGGTCAAATATGATACCAAGGTTGGAAACCATCTGGTTCAGCCTCAGATGGACTGCAGCAGTTCAAGAATGCAGCTCACCACTCCCTTCTCAAGGGCAATTAGGGATGAGCAATAAATGCTGGCCCAGTCAGCGATGTCCACATCCTATGAATGATATATAAAAAATGATAATTGCCAGAGAGAGGAATGGCGTTGGTAGCTAGGGAACGGAGTTTGTGATGGGAACTGAAGACAATGGCTTTGATCTTCCCAGTATATAGTTGGAGGAGATTTCTGCTCACCCAATACTGGATGTTGATGAGCAGTCTGGTAAGTTAGAGACAGTTGAGGGATTGAAAAAGGCAGTGGTGAGGCAAAGCCATATGTTCTCATTGTTCAGAATTTTCCTGTTGGTGTGTGGGGGCGGGACCCGTATGCCGATGCATAAAATGATGCACGGTGATGTCAGGCGAGAGTCCTGACATTGCTGCGCACCATCGCGATATTTTGTTGGGTGGGCGCGTGATGATATCTGATGCGTGCCTGCCATTAATTAACAGGCCACTTAAGGCCCTTGAGGCGCCAATTGATGGCAATTTTTTGGTGCCCGTGCAATCTTCGGGTCGGCGCATGGGCACAACGGGCAGGCGGGTAGGACACATTTTTATAAATCTCAGCCACGGGCAGGGTAAGAGGGCTCTCTGGGGTCGCAAGGGTGCTCTGTCAAATATTGATTTTTCAAAGTTACTGATACTTGTGTGATCTGCAATACTTCAAAAAGCATACCAGCTGCTTTGTCTGGACTCTCAACCTTCAGGTCAGCACTCGGCAGTGAAGAATCTTTTTTGGGCCTGCTGATTTCAGGAAGCCTTCCCTTAGCCTGGGAATAGGAGTTGAACTCTCCACTGGAGGCACCTCCTCTGAGGTGGAAGGGAGGGCTAGAAGGGGGAGGAGGCCAGGAGTGCACATTCAGCCTCTAGGGGAGCCATCTTTGGGAGGACAGGCGCAGGCACAAGGGGCAAGAGGTAGTCCAAGGTGGAAGGGGCCGCAGAAGATGCCACTATCTTGCTGCCAGGGTATACAGGCGGCGAAGCAGCCACCTCAATATGTCTGAGGTGCAGTGCCAAAGGAGGCTCTGTCTCTCAAGGGAGGCAATCAATTATATCTGTTAGATGATTGGGCGTGAGATCTCTGTGAACTGTATAGGTGGACACCCCATGCCTGTGGCTTTAAAGGTCACAGCTGCCCTTAAATCTCCAAGCCTCTGGCTCCTTCCAGGTCTCGGTGGGTGATCTTTGCGGTGTCTCCCAATCAGCGGTCCACACTTATGTCAAGCAGGTTACAGACGCTCTGTTCAGGCGTGCATTGACCTTCATCCACTATCGTTGGGACCAGCCAAGCCAGACACAGTGGGCTAGAGGGTCCGTAGCGATCGCTAGCTTCCCCCGCGTCCAGGGTGCAATAGACTGCACACATGTGGTCATCAAGGCGCCAGCAGGTGAGCCCAGTGCCTTTGTCAACAGGGAGGGCTTCCACTCCATGAACGTGCAGATAGTGTGTGATCAAAGGATGCTGATTCTACAAGTCTGTGCAAGGTACCCAGGCAGCTCCCATGACACCTACATCCTCAGACACTCCCAGGTGCCGAGGCTCTTCAGTTCTTCAGCCCAGCTGGATGGATAGCTGCTGGGTGACAAGGGCTATCCCCTCAGAAGATGGCTCATGACGCCTCTCCACCATCCAAGCACAGAATCTGAGCAACGGTACATTAGGAGCCATGTCTCCACAAGGGCTGAGGTGGAGAGAGCCATTGGTCTTCTCAAAATGCGCTTCCGATGCCTGGACCTCTCAGGGGGCGCACTCCAGTACCCCCGAGATCGTGTGTCGCTGATAGTGGTGGCATGCAGTGCTCTCCACAATCTTGCGTTGGAAAGGGAGGACCCTGTGGACAATGAAGATGTAGACGCAGTGGCTGCGGCTACACATGATGAGTCCAGCAGTGAGTCTGAGGATGAGCATGCACAGGGAAATGCTGAGGGGGTAGATGCTGACCCGGGCATACTCCAGGGAGGCAGGGACACCCGGGAGGCTTTAATCCAACGAACCTTCAGCTAGCACACCACATTTGGACCTCCAGGTCAAGCCTGGGCTGTAGGCTCCATACTCGATACCTGAGTGCAAAATCTGCCTGAATAGGAACATTAACTAAGGGCGTTGTTAATAAAGCTGAATGTCCCACAAATCACTCATAACATTATTGGTAACCATCCACCTGCAAAAGAAAAGAGGCACCCTCAGCCAATGTAACATGTCAGATTTTAAAATTATAAGAAAAGGGACTTCAGAAAACAAAACGACAAAGGTGTTAAACATCACACCGACTCATAAAGACCTCATTGCAGGCCAACACAAAAGCACCAGTGATAAACCCATGGTGTGCCTAAGGTGCCTTATGTTTACATTTTTAGGTGCTGCGTCTTGGTGCTGCCCCCTCACTGGGAGTGGCATCTGAGACAGCCTGCTCACTCTGATGTTCGGTTGGCCTCGATGACATTGGTGGCCTTCCTCTGGCCCGTGGAGCCTGTGCTGGCCCTAACCGGGAGGGAGCTGCCAGTTCCACAGCTGGCATCTCTCCAGTCATTGCAGCCTCATCGAATGCAATGGTCACTGGCCCTCATCCGGAGCTCCCCAAGAGGAGCCCGCAGAGATGACAGGCAGCTGCTACACCGTCATGAGATCACTTCGGACCTCCCTTCTCACCATAGATGGGTGGGCACCGGGCTGGGAAACGTGGCGCCCAGACCGTCTCCCACACTGGCACCGACCAGCTGAGGTCAATGCCAATGTGAGGGCTTGCTGGTCCGAGCACATCCCCAGGAAGCCCTGATTGGTCAATTGGAGGAGCCTCTCCACGAGAGTCACCACTCTCTCCATGGAGGAGGCATGGCACTCAGCCATGAGGCTCATTGCATCGGCGATGGTCGATGTAGACTCCTCCACCATGGACACCAAGCCAAGCATAGCCTCATGTATCTCCCCCAGATGCTCCCGCACACCCGGCTGCATTTCCTGCATTTGCTGCATCACAGACGAGTCCAGAGGCACATCATCAGCCACCGACTGAGCATGTGCCTGGTCCCCTGCAGACCTCCCACTGCTGATGATATGGGCACCCTCTGTCTCTGCCAGCTCCGCCAGCGACTGTGAAGTGCCCTCACCGCTGTGCCCCGGGACAATAGCCGATGTTCTAATTCCCACCAAGGTGCTAGTATCTGCACTGATGCCTGCCTGGCAGAGATGGTGTGAAGCTGGTGAGTCCGAGACTTCAGGGCCCTCAGGTGTGAGAGGGGGCCCCTGCTGCTCCTCCTCCCGGCCTTGCTCTGCTGATGCTGAATGCAATGGTAAAGCCAAGTTGCAAACTTCAATCACTGAACATTCAGCACTGCCATGGCTGTTGGAAGAACAATGGTGACCTCACTGCTGGGCAAACATACCTCCCCATGGCACCTCAGCCTCACCGACACCGGTGGACCTGCGCACACGGTGCCTCTCCAGATCTAGGACCTCCTGCTCGAAGCGGCTGAAAATCACCAACTGGGCCGGCCCTCTGCCAGTGCTCACCCGCTCGGCAGCATTATGCGCATTCTTCTCCTGAAAAGGAGAGAAGAGCATTGATTAGTGCTACTTGTACCTGGATTCTCTTCATGCACAGCCCACCCCAACCAGAGTGGGACATTGCAGGGCTCCAGTGCCTCCTCACCCCACTGCCACCCGAACACTCATACAAAGATGCTAGGCCTGTCCCCACCTTTCCCCCCACTTCCCCTTGGACAAATGCTGCCTACATCACATGTGGCAGACCTTCCATAGCAAGGAGGTACAAGCACGTGGAGCGCAGAGGGCAGTAGATTGATCGGTGCCACACCACCTTGAAGCTTCCCTCCCAGCATGTCATCACCCTGACTTTGACATGTCCTATTGTTCCAGCACTGCGCCTAGGTGCAGCTCCTCCAGGTTGCCCCCAAAACAGTGATGTGGGTCTCAGTGTACCACATGCTGCAGGTGCAGAACCCATCTCTTCACCACCCTCTCAGGGTGACCTTGGCATGGGCAATATCTGCTGGCCCACCCAGCGAGGGACACATGCCGTCAATGATTCAGTGCAGTCACTACACTCAGACTTGGGGTGGCGCGGGGTGGGGGGGAGGGTGGTGCCAGAGGGGAAAGCCTACCTGCTGGGTTAAGTGACCAATGCCAACATGGTACTCACTCTTTCCAAGCGCAACAGGTCGTTGAAGCGCTTGTGACTCTGGATCCAGGTGCACCGCACCACGTCACGGGAGTTCATGATCTCAGCCACCAGGCACATTTGGTCATGTGGGGGGTCCTCCTCCTCCCGGCCTGGGGTACAAGGACCTCCCGCCATGCTGCCACCTCCTCGAGGAGGGCAGCAAGGCAATCATCTGAAAAACGAGGGGCACAGTGCCCCCTGCCTTACCCTCCTGCCTGGCCTGCTCACCAGCAGCGCTCTGGGAAGCCCTTCTACTGGCCATGATTCGTAACCTTTCAAAGGCTGCAGCAGCTTTTTAAAACAGGCCGCCGGGTCGCCATTGGACTTGGCGGTTATTGCAGTCCCGCTGCCACCCGCCTACTCCCGCTGTCCTCAGGAGCCACATTTCATGCTGGGTGGGCCTTACTTGGCCTGCCCGCGTTAAATGGCAGCGCGGACCTGATCGCAGGCAGCGATCAGGTCGCGCCCTCTCCCGCACGGCCCACCCGACAGGCAGAAAATTCTGCCCTATATGTCAGAAAGAGCCTTGGATATCGGATGGTATGCCTTACCGCTGTTGCCACTAGGAATCAAATACTCTCTACTGAAGTGTCAGGAAAAAAACAAATAGGATGTACGTTTAAAGTAAAAGCTTGCAATCATTCCAAATTGTTAATAATTGACAGGGAAGAGAGGTGAAACATTTTCCGTCCCAGGAAATAATAGTGGATATCTAACCGTGGAAGTAAATTAAGCAGATTAGATTTGAACATAAACAGTGAATATCCAAACTGTGTTAGCAAAACAAATCTTAGATGGCAAAGGTGTGTAATACAGTGCAAAGTCAGGATTCAATATCCAGGCAATCTAAGGATAAAGAATCCAAACAAGTCTTATTCTTGGTACTGAAATGTGTAGGAGCTGTGATGTTTGCTTATTGCCTTTCACAGCAATACGACTGCTGGAAAATTAATAGGCTGATCTTCAAAGAGAAGCTGCCTGGAAAGGAGTGCCAACTGAGTACAGGTGCTGTATCTGTTTCTGGGCAATATTTTATGGACATGGATTTAATGAGATAATCAGTTCTGACTAAGCCTTTCCTTTCTGCTCCAGCCTGGAAACTGTGCCAGTTTCCTCTGATCCAGGCATGGTCTGGAATTGAGATCTGGTTGGAGTGACTATCTTTTGCCAATTGCAAAATCAGATTATCACCTCGCCCTTCTGGAGATTTGAAAAGTATATTATCCTCGCTCATATAACAGAGGAATATTTATCTTACTCTTTGGAAGTTGGATGGAATGCAGAGTAATTCTTAAAGAAACAGCATAGCCTGTCAGAATACCATTTGATATAGGGTATTGCAAATAGATGATTTACCTTTTTTATATTAAACAGCCAAGTTCTTCTAAAAGTGCAGTGTGGGAAACAATAGTAGAATATGAGTTAAATGTGAGTTTATATAATACCACTAGGTTGTAGTCAAATTAGTCATCCGATGGGTGGTTTAGAAAAGGCCAATTAGCTATAATTTGAACTTCGACAGTACAGCTATCCGAATTCTATTAATATTCAAGTGCGTGAAGAATGCTTCTATAAATAAAACATTCTAGGTGCCTTCTAATGTAGTCAGCGTTGTTCCATTTTTCTAAAAAAGAAACAAATATTAGTGACAGTACTTAAATCATGGTTGAAGACCTTTGGTGAGATGACCAAATTATCTAAGGCCTCAGTTGTATCCACAAGGGTTAATCAATCAGACTTAAAACTATCACAAGGTCCTGCAGAATATTTCTCATCATTAGTTGCAGAGACCATCAGAAAAATGAATAGGAACTTGAAATTGCAAGAGCGAAAAGAACTATAAAAAGTGATGCCCAGAAAAGAAAATGTCAGTTTATCAGCCATTTGATTAGACGTGTAAAGCTACAGTGATCTCTTCTAGAGGGCAAAGTGGAGGGCAGCAGAAAGAAGGGTTGACCTGGGCGTAGTTGGATGATGGTTGTTACAGAGCGGTTGCAGATGAGCTACAGTGTATGTATGAGGATAGCATAAGACAGACAAGGGTGGCACAGCACTGTGGGTGTTCCTACAACATAGGGACTGCACCAGTTCAAGAAGGCAGCTCATTGCCACCTTCTCAAGGACAATTAGGAATGGGCAATAAATACTGGCCTAGCCAGTGACGCCCACATTCCATGAATGAATTTTTAAAAAATACGATGACAGCAGATCTCCTGGCAGGAGTAGCTACAAGCAGCAGCTGCAATTGCAGTTGCAGAGAGACATGAAGAGGGGAAGGGGCTATTATTATGGTTGCAAGTGATAACATCTGGACACAGCATACTAAAATTAACAGATTTGATCAGTACATTGAAACCATCATGACTCAGACCACATGAAGAAGCTTGAAGCCCTCGCAAATAGCCTATGCGAAGTGATAACTTAGTGGTTAATCTGCTAAAACAGTGCTATAAAGTGTTCATATCTTGAACACAATCACATGTAAGAGGAGAGCAGACAATAAATTGCGTTTCATCTGAAATGGCTTCAGAACATTTCAACTCCATGCAATAAAAACATTTTTTTAAAAAAGCAATGATGTGAAAAAACAATTCAGCCCATCAAAGCTCATCCCTCTGGTAAACTAACTTTTCTATCATGGAGCCTATTTGTATTTCAGATAAGCTTAAAGTTCTCGAGTACCTGGTAGCTTATTCCAATTTGGGTGTCATATTGAAGAAATTGAGATCTTCACAATATTGTTCAAAATGTACTCTTGACTAATTTCCATTAAGTATCAGGACATCACTGCTGGAGTTCCTCAGGGTAGTGTCCTACGCCCAACCATCTTCAGCTGCTTCATTAATGACCTTCCTTCCATACTAAGGTCAGAAGTGGGGATGTTCACTAATGATTGCACCATATTCAGCACTGTTCACGAAGACTCAGGTACTGAAGCAGTCCATTTCCATATGCAGCAAGACCTGCACAATATCCAGGCTTGGGCTGATAAGTGACAAGTAACATTTGTGTCACACAAGTGCCAGGCAATGACCATCCCAACAAGAGAGAAACTAACCATTGCTCATTGACATTCAATGGAATTACCATCACTGAATCTCCCACTATTAACATCCTGGGGGTTACCATTGACCAGAAACTGAACAGGTCCAGCCATATAAATACTGAGGCTATAAGAACAGGTCAGAGGCTGGAAATTCTGTGGCAAGTATTTTGTTTCCGGTCCACCATTTATAAGGCACAAATCAGGACTGTGATTGAATACTTATAACACATGAATTGTTATGAGGATTCAGACTTGAATTAGATAAATAATTATGCTGGCAAGAGTATAAGATTATAATTCTTGAACTAACTTTGAGCTATGCTTCAAAATGACAATGATATAAATAGCGTACTGATAACTGACGGACAGGCAAATAACACAATGCAGGACATGTCAAAACTTAACAATTGAATTGAAAGAAATAAGTTTTTGTCTTCATTTTAGAAATACCCCACAGAAGCTGATTCCTCCCAATCCAGTTCCTGTTTTACCTTTTAAACTACAGGACAACTGGCCTCTTTCATCCAGCTCCCTTTCTCACTTTAAACTATGAGATCAAAGGTTTACACATTCAGTGGTCTGAATAATATCCACAAGCTGTATCTTCCATCTCGTCCCCAACTGTGCCCTTTAATCTCTTTACTTTAACTCACAGAAATAACTGGCACTTTCCCTCCAGCTCTCTGCTTTACCTCAACCAGGAGACTAAAATGTTTCACGTTCCCTGAATGATACTTACAAGCTTTCCTCTTACTCAGCCTAGCTGGTCCCTTCTAGCCCCTGTTTACACCTGGTGCACTGATCAGGTGCCCAGAGAAAAGTTGGAACTGCTGCTGTGTTCGCCAATGTCTAGCTGCACAACAAAGATCAAAGGAAAGGTATGTCTTTCTTATTACCCCTCTGTACATGTATTCAAAGCCTGTGGCGATCAGAGATTGGGTACTCTCTGGTCAACTCCGTGAGTGTGAAAGGGAGATGCCATCTCTAATGGATAGAGTCCCTTTGAACTATTTCAAAATATCCTTTTTGACTATTACAAGACCCCCAAAGAGGCCTAGCATTCCACATGGTTGATGAGCATCACCCAGGTGCATCTTCAAACTGTTTCAATGTTTCTTGCTCCCCTGATCACAATGATGACCCCATGAAACCAGAAGTTGTTTCAAGATTCTCTCAATGAGGTCTTGATAATGATATATATTTTCACCACTGGCATGATTCCTGACTTCTTCTTGCAGGCTTTTGATTTTTTTATTGCCTATATCTTAAGAATGCAGCACATAACAGGGCACAAGGCAATTCGTATTGATTTCTGTTTAAGTGCTTGTTTGCACATGTGAGTTGACCAGCACTGTTTTCTACTCCCTTAACCCTTCTGTTCCCACCAGGGTCAAACTAACAAATTCAATAGTGGCCAATTTCGCTTAATAAATCATGCCTTATGCACATTACAGGCATAACTATAGTCATAATCTTCACCTGAAAATTAATCTGTTACATTGTCATTTTGGTATTTCAGTCCATATTACATACTCTCCACTTGCCTGGATGAGTGCTGCTCCAACAACACTCCAGAAGCTTTTCACGATCCAGGACAAAGCAGCCCGCTTGATTGGCACTCCATTCACCACCTTGAACATTCACACCCTCCACCATCGATGCACAGTGTCAGCAGTGTGTACCATTATAGGATGCACTGCAGCAACTCAACAAGACTCCTTCGACAGCACCTTCGAAACCTGTGAACTCACCTAGAAGAACAAGGTCAGTAGATGCATTGGAACACTACTACCTGCATGTTCCCCTCCAAGCCACAGACCGTCCTGACTTGGAACTATATCGCTGTTCCTTCAGTGTTGCTGGGTCAAAATCCTGGAACCCCCTTCCTATCAGCACTATGGGCGCACCAACACCACATGGACTGCAGCGGTTTAAGAAGGCAGCTCACCACAACCTTCTCAAGGGCAATTAGGGATGGGCAATAAATGCTGGCATAGCCCACGATACCCACATCCCATGAAAGAATAAAAAATGATGACTTTTTGATCCTGCTTTCTTGGTGTACTTGGAAACAGTAACCTACGCCTGAATTTTTCCCGCGTTGGGCGGGCTCGGCGGGAGCGGGCAGGGGAGGTTGCGGAGCCGACCACCATTTTACGTGGGTGGGCCAATTAAGGCCGCCCAGCGTAATACGTGAGCGTTTCCTGTGCAGGTGGGGGGAGGAGGGAGAGTCAGGGTCAGCGCTCTTTCGCACATGTGCACGAAAGAGCGTTTCAGTCTCGCTGAGGCACGGAGCTGCCTCAGGGAGATTGAAGTGCTTTTGAAAACAATAAATAAAATCAATAAGCATTTAATGAAACATGTCCCCTCATGTGACTGTGTCATGTGACATATTTTTATTTTTCAGAAAAACTTTTTATTTAATTCATAAAAGTTTTAGGAAACCTCATCCAGCTTGCGGATGAGGTTTCTAAAAAATGTAAAGGCCGCTTGTCCTTTTTGCTTGCCTGCCAACCATAAGGTTGGACTGGCCGCAAAAACTTGACATTAATTACTTCATTAATGGCCTCAAAAGGCCTATCAATTATTGGCTGGCGCGCAGCCGACGAAACATCGCGAGACAGCGCAATGACATCGGGACGCACGCCTGACGTCACCACACATCATTTTACGTGCCAGTGCATCATGCCCGCCCCCGCACACCGACTGTAAAATCCTGGCTTTAGTCACAATTTAACTGTATAATTCATTTTTTTATATTCACCCCCTTTAAACATTTATTTATTTCTATACAATTTACACAATGCAAATGATCATGATCACAGCATTTACAACAATTGTAAGATTCATATACATCAGTACATATGAATTGTTATGTTTGTATGGGAAGAGGAGGTTGTAAGTGTTTCCTTGAAGGCTGACTCTCCTCGAGGGAGAGAAAGGGTGAGGGAAAGAGAGACAAACATGAATCACAGCGTATCAATAGGAAAAGAAAGCCAGAAAAATGAATTATCATGTTATACATTGATAAATACAGTTAGTTACCATACCAAAGTTTACACATTTACTATGGCGATCACTGCTTCAAAAAAGAGAGCAAGATCAACGAATATTAAGAGCAGTACTTGAGGTGAATTTAGTTTGGTGGTCTTTTCTGTGCCTTTCCTAATGCAAGTGCATGTTACTGTGGCATGGTAGCTGATAACATTTTGGGTTTTTTTCTAACCTTTGTACCCAAGGTTATTTCAGCTATTGCAACTTGGGTTATTCTCATGATGGATTCCTAACTCCCCATACTTGTTGGGCCTCTCCCTCTTTGTCTTGAGATCAAGAATAGTGTTTGGTTATCTGCCCAGGAAAAGGACAGAAAAATTTGCTTCTTCCTGCTGCTGGTTTGGTATTTTACCAGTGACTGATACATGGGGAGACCGCTCAGTAAAACCTAGTGGCCTCCTTGCAGACTCCAGTCGAGGCAGGGGCTGCTGTTGATGCTTGGGTACCCTGTAGTCAATGGAGGGCCCTTCCCAGTGGCAAGGATGGCCCCTGCTGGAAGGAATCCCCTACCCTAACTATTGACTCCACCCCAAAACATGCCAGCTAGGGTCGCCTGATTGGCCCCGGGGACCTCTGACACTACTTTTTTGAATTTAACATTTCATGGGATGTGCACATTGCTGGCAAGGCCAGCATTTGTTGCCCATCCCTAATTAACCTTGAACTGAGTGATCTGCTGGTCTATTTCAGAGGGCAGTTAAGACATCACTGTGGGTCTGGAGTCACATGTAGGCCAGACAGGGGTAAGGATGGCAGATTTCCTTCCCTAAAGGGGCATTAGTGAACCAAATGGGTTTTCACAACAATCAATGATAAGTTTCATAGTCATCATTACTGAGACTAGCTTTATATTCTAGATTTTATGAATTGAATTTAAATTCCACCAGCTGCTGTAGTGGGATTTGAAGCCTTGTTCCCAAAGCATTAGCCTGGCCTCTGGATTACCAGTTCAATGTCAGTACCCCTACACCACTATCTCACCTCCTCATGAATCTGCTCCTGGGCCTGGCAAAGTTGGCCATCAACAGGTCCAGGCAGCGGGCGATTGAGAGAGTTATCCGACCCGACTGTCTGCCCCTCTTCCGCAGCTACGTCCATGGCCGGGTGTCCCTGGAGAAGGAGCATGCGGTGTGTGCCGGCACCATCGAGGCCTTCCATGCTCGGTGGGTGCCATGGGGACTGGGGTGCTTTATCGACTCCTTTAATCACATTTTGATTTGATGTTGTAAGTTTCCTCTGTGATTTGATTTTCTTTTGCAGTGTCCCTTTAAGGGGCTGCCTTTTATTTTGTCTCAGATTTTATTAATTTAGTTTATTTCCTTTGTAATAAAAGAGTTACACCACCATCTCCCCTAACTTGCCTGCACTGCGTGTCTCCTTCAGGGCTGCTGCTCTGGGGCTTGCTGAAGTCCTAGCAGTGCCACCGAGAGCGGTGTGCACTGCTGGGATTGAAGAGCTGCTGGCCCTCCAATTGGCTGGCAGCTCTCCAAGGTGGGACATCCTGCCTTAGAGGTACGGAAGCCATGATTGAAGGCAATTAACTGCCTGATCAACGTAAAATATGGTCGTGGCTTCCGGTGCCCCAACTTTCCAGTTGGTGTGCCACTGGCACCCCCGTAAAACCCAGCCACAATTCTAGAATGGCGCCTTGAGGAGATAATAAATATTTGGAGGAGCAATGCCCTGAAGGGATTTAAATACAAGAATGAGAATTTTAATTGGAAGGCACTTAGAATGAGCAGCTAAACATGAGCGCACTGGAATAGTCAAGTGATGAAGGGGAAAAGGCCTGGATGAGGGTTTCATCCATATGCTGAAGCGGGTCAGAGGTAGATAGGACGAGGTGGTGTATTTCAAAGTTGATGGTAATCTATACTCAATAGGGGTAAAATAGTTTAAGTAATAGATTGATTTACATGTACCTTCTTTGTTACTTTTCATCATTATACTGAGCTCATAATCTAAATTAATGCTTCATGCACATCCAGGCACTTCCATGTAGTGCTGAGGGAATGCTGCATTGTTGGAGGTGTAATGCTTTGGAGGCCTCGTTTTCCTGTTCTGGTAGATGTTAAAAAATTCCATTGCATCATGCAAAGAAGAATAGAGAATTTTCTCATTGTCCTAGCCAACGCTTCCCCATTATCATTCATCTTCTAGCTACTTGTGTAAAATGGCTGCTTCCTTTCCCTACATAACAATAGTCACTGCATTTTCAAAAGTATTTCATTGTATGTCAAGTACTTTGAGATAATTCCATGAGATGTGATAAGGTGCTATATGAATGGAAGTTTTTCTTCTTATGATGTTGGAATTAAGAAGGAAATGTTGAATAATGGAAATGAATTAAAGGTGGGTGAATGTTGTTACAAATCAACAAAAAACAAAGCCAGCTTCAACAACATGACATCTGCAGTCTTCTCCAAAGTGGAAAATTAGCTGTCATGGGACCAATGGCCACTCAAAGTTTTATGACGTTATTTGGCAGCATCTGAGGCAATTAATGCCACTCAATTGTGTTATTTTACAGAGTACGCCTCAATATAGGCATGTTGCAAAAATTGTGCAGTGCTATTAATTGATGGAGAAATATGTCATGGTGTGTGCACCACAAAATTACATTCACACTAGAATTACATACAGGCAATTTCACATTGCTGCAAAGGTTATGAACTCAGCTTGGTGTTTCAATACATACGTCACCACCAGACATGTATCAATCTCTTCATGTGTATTAGCCTTGTCATGATGTTGGAGGTAGCTCTGACAGCTAGCTTGATATTAATGCTGTCAAAATCCAGTTGACTTTCAATTAAGAATTACAACTTAAAGCAAGAGCTGAAAAGCATTGTTTTAATAAGGAAGTTGGTGACTGAATAGTATGAACCCAGTAGGAAACCACTGGCACTTCAAAGCATATTTATAAACCCTACCTCCCATTCATTGCAATCAGAAGCTAAGACAACCACTTGGGTTCATATAAGTCCATGAAATTTGACCATGGAAAATAATAGAAGAACTTTCTTCAATCCCCTAACCTAAACCATTAAGGAATCATGTAACATTTTGCCCCCACTACTTTTCTCAGGACATTAGCCAACTCCATCTCAACCTTGATGAAGCATCTTCTTTCCACTTATAAAAGCAATGGGCCAGGAAGTCAGGAATTTCTGTTTGACTGTGGGTAGTCAAAGTGTTATGATGATTTGAACATATAGAGCATTGGAGAAAAGTGCAAAAAAATGGTTTACAAGGATTTACAAACAAAGATTTACCAGAACTGAGAGGCAATAACTATCAGGAAACACTGGAGAGGCTGGGGCTCCTTTCTTGAAAAGAGGAGGAGGGTTAACCCTTATAGAGGTCTATAAAGTTCGACAGCAGGTAGAAAAGATATTTCCACTTGTGGGAAAATCCAAAACGAAGGGTCATAAGTACAAGAGTGTCACTAATAAATCCAGTCGGGAATTCAGGAAAAACACCTTCACCAAGAGAGTGATTAGAATGTAGAATTTGCTACTGCATGGAGTATTTGAGGTGACAAGTATAAATGCATTTAAGGCAATTTAGGTAAGTACATGAGGGAGAAAAGAATAGAAAGATATGCTGATAGGGTTAGATGAAGTAGGGTGGGAAGAGGCTCATGTAGAGCATGTGGACCAGCATAGATCAGTTTGGCAAAAGGTCCAGTTCTATCTCTTTTATATTCAAGCAATTACAAGTGTTTATCAGTTAAAACAGGTAAAATGTTTCCCCATTTCTTAATAGACTAACAAACAAAAATTGAAAGGACTCTTAATACATCAAATTAAAATTTTGTTTTGATTATAGATGGAGCACTCCAGTCCCTCTGGTGCCCACAGGTGGTGGAAGGCATCAAGCATATTGATGGACACCATGTGCTTCCACCTCCGGGGACACCCAAGTAGGGATGTAACTGTGGAAGAGAGATAGGCAGTCAGGCCAAATGACCTGGACCTGTTGATGGAAACATTGGCCAGGCCCAGGGGCAGTCCCATGATGATGTCCTCCAATCTGTCCATTCCCTCTGCACTGTGTGGCCAAAGATTAGGATTGTGGGACTGAACCACAGCCAAAAATTGAGGAGCAACTCCTTCAAGCAATGAAACAAAAGGTCCGTTCCTGCGTTGTACATCCTGTGTAATTCTATATAATAATAACACATCCACATCAAACTGCAGTCACACCTTAGAGAGCAGAAGCATCTTTTGTCAGTACAAGGTAAATTTATGTATGCATAAATTTTATGGAGATTTTATTGCAGAAATAAGTTCAGGGAAACAAATATCAGTTGAGTAAATTTTACTTGAGATGATTCTGAGCTATTGCTTATGTAAGCCGAGACTAAAGCAATGTCATATAATAAACTTTGTATTGTCAAAATATAACCTAAGTTCAACATTTTAAAGAATGTGAAAAGATACAAATGTAAGCTTTTGTTTCATTCAGCTCCCATCCAGAAAGGAAAATTGCCACTTTAAGAATATGGATGCTTGTATCTCTTGTACATCTATTCTCTCTTTACTGGTACTCTCTGCTTGCAGGTCCTATGATGGTAGCCTCTGCAGCCTTTCTTTGTCTTTGCTGTGATGATAACACTCCTGCAATGAGAGGAGGGAGAACCTTGCTGCATTCGAGGCTATCAATGAGCTCATTCTCTCTGGAGAGGGTGGGTTCATTAGCATCACCAGAAAGCTCAGCTGCTCCTGATCTGAGGAGGCAATGTGTTTAGATCTAACCGTTCCAGGCCTTTATCTCCAGTGGACATACACATGGTGAGTTTTTTTTTCATTTCCTTATATTCTTTGAGAACAAGGTTTAATTATTGGATATTTTCTTCTCCCATAAAAATAATTAAAGAGAACTGTGTGGCTGGGTAGGGGCTTGTAGGAGCAATGAATTAGTAGTGAGTCATTATGCATATTGCCCTGTAAATTTATCTTCACTCCTGCTGCAGTCATTATTTTTCTCCTTTTATTGAAATGCAGAGCCATCTTGCTATATTTAAGTTAAAGACAAAGAAAATAATGTCAATCTGTCTGTGCTTTTCTTCTGATGCCAATATATCTGTGACAGTAGTGTATCTGGGAAGCAGCTGTTGGTAGGGCTGGGCCTGTAGTGCAAACAGCAATGGTGAGAAATGCAGATCTCGGCACTGAAATGAATTCTGAGTGCATCGGGTTTAAGGATGTGTTTCACTAAGGATTGTCTTTATTTGTAATTTTGAGGATTTATTGCAGGTGATTTTTTTTTCAAGTTTGGGATGTGGCAATGCAGGACTGTGGCTGGGCCTGGATTGTTTTTCCCTTTTGATTGCAATGTCGATGGTGATATTAATGCAGGGTTGTGTTGAACTCCCATTTAAAAATTGTAGCCCATCACACAAATGGGGTTCATTATTAATTTACAGCTATGTAACTCTTAGAGCATCGAGTCATTTGTCACTTGTATATAAAAAAATGAATGTGCTTTTTTTTCTAATTCATTACCTCTACAGCAATGTCAGTGTATAAAGTGCCTGCAGCTGAACATTATAAAGTGGAATTCAAGAAAATGCTGATAACTACAGAGCTGTTCTAATATACTTTGTTGCAGCTTTCAAAAATAAAAATACAGATAAGAGCTGTAGCCTTTATTGTTTTGAAAAGAAACATACAAATTAGAATTAATTTGGCCTCAAATGTGGCATTAAATCCATAAATGGTGTAAACAAGGATTTTATATTTTTAAATGTTGCCTATTTTAAATCATTCTCTTGAACAAATAGTCCCTCTTTTGTACTCCGGTCAGTAGCTGAAGATTTTAGTATATTAAATATTCAGTCTTGCAGTAACTCATAATTAGCTGTCATTCATTATTCAGGTATTCTCAGGACGAAACTGCCCATTAACTTGTCCCGTTTGAGAATGTAAGAAAGATTTTTTTAAGTTAAGAATGAGAATTGTGGACTCCAGAGCATGACAGCAGATTAAATGAGTTCTTCTATAATGGATCTCTGCTTGGAAATTTCTGGGTGCCATGTGACCTTGAACTCTCTCTTTTATTGCACCAAGGTAATGTGTTTAATTACTTTTAGTCACTGCCTCCGTTTCCCCAGTATCCCCCAGTTTCGATGCATTTAAGATAAGGTCAGATTGCACTGCTCCTAAACCATGATTCATATAGACCTCTAGGCTGAGATTATGGTTCATATCATCTGTGCTAGGTTCATGGAAGATGGTTTATAATTGTAGATATGGAAATTAGAGCCATTTCATGATTGTTGGCGATGGGGGTCTCAAGAGATTCACAACCCACTGAAAATAGTGCCTGAAGTAGATCAGTATAGACGTTACACAGAATTAAATCACTCAGTGCAAAATGCAGCCAAGAAGGATAATAAATACACTGGACAGGAAAGGGCACAAATCAGTAAGTGTCTTACAGGGTGTGTATGTCTCAGTTTGCATCTAACTAACATGATTTAAAGTTATATTTTGGATGTGCTTGCCATTTCTGTTAAAAGGGAATCACCTACATTGACCAGCCATTTCTTTTTGTTAAACACACAATATAACGGTGTGAATATTGTTATCAAGCTGTGTGATATAATTCTGGTGAAAATCTCTTCCTGTCCTGTGACCACCTTAAAAGACAACAGGCATCTTATCATCCATGCATTTAGCTCAGGGGAACTTGATTTAAAAGATGCTGGCAGAAGGTGCACAAATCCAAAGATGCATGTGTTCCTTCACTTTTCCCTCCCTGTTATTTTCCTGCTCTTCAGACATCAGTGACTCATAATGGAGAATGGTTCTGTGGGCAACAGCTTTATGTCTGAGCCTGAATAGCAAACATTGATCGATCAATGGCTTAATTAACTATGGAGGCAGTTACACTTGAGCCTGACCCTGTCCTTACCCAGCATTTAGACATGCCCAAGAAAAGTGGCTCTCAGATTGCTGGATAGATCTGGTAGGGCCTGTCTATCTTGTACACCAATTATAACACTCCACTACCAGCCTAGCTGAGGTTGATAATCTTGGTGCAGGGTAGAGGATCTCCCGTGTTTCTCTGGCTCAGTATTACAGCATGAAGTGTATTTACCCAACCAGCTATGTGGACAGGGTCACACTATAAAAGTAATGGCTGTCTCATAGTGGTAAATATGCAGCAAATGCGCTTTTTACACTCTTATATTTGTACATCACCTTGGCAGGTAGATGTGCATTATACAACTTTCTACAATGCCTGCACTGTATGTAGCAGCTTGATATACCAACGATGCTGTAAATTCAGTCGTGCATGTGGCTCATCACAGCTTTAAGAGGCCCACTTCTATCAGATGATTTCTAAGGGACTTAAAATGGATGCATGTCAGCCCATTTCTACTGCATTGTGAAGCTACATTGATTTTTTGAGTAAATTCAGGACAGGAATTATTATTGAGTGACACAATCTTCATTTCGGATCGTTCAATGGTATTAGTTCGTTCAATGCATTTGATGCTGTAAAGTTGTTAATAAACTTAACTCCCTTCTCCCATGGTTGTTATGATCTGCAATCTGCTGTCTGAAATGGTGTTGGAAACAGGTTTAAAAGTAATTGGGACATAAATAAATAAGAGTTTGGGACACATACTTCGAAAGGAGAAATGTGCAGGTCAATGGGAAAATAGCAGGACGACGCGACTAATTGGAAAGCTCTTTCAAAGAGCCAGCATGGGTACAATGGGTTGAATGGCCTTCTGTGCTGCATGAATCTGTATTTCGTGTAAGACAGCTCCTGTTTACTCACAGCAATTTTTGATACCTCTTAAGCTATAGTATCTCTTTCCCATTTTATCTATGTTAATTTTAAATGCAATCTTCTGTGCTTGAAATAGAATTACATACATCCACAACCACAACTGGATATAGATCAGAGGAAGTGTTGGGCAAACTGGACATTGTTCTGGTCAGATCATGTCCAGTTCATGGTCACCAAAACCTAACTCTGGTGTCGGGTCTCTGAGCTATGAGGGAAGATTAGAGAGACTTGGGGTTTTCCACCTGCAAGATGATCTTATTGGGGTATAGATAGCAAATTGCACGGAGGGGCTAAATCTGAAATATTACTTTAAAGTAAATTAAATTTTGAGAATAAGATGAAGCAGACATAGGTTCAAAATAATAAAAGATAAATTTAGGGCTGATATCAGAAGGTTCTTCACACACAGAGCTTGTCAACAGTTGGAACACACTTCCCTGATGGAGTAGTGGGTGCAGTAGGGTTGGATTTTCATGGAGTTTGGGAGACTCCGTGGAGTGGTGAAAATGTCGGCCGGGACCCGTCTGGGATTCCTGACTCCATTCCCAGGGTTTCCGATTTTCACCAGTGTTGGTTAAGGGTGTGAGCTGCTGCAGGTCACGAGCCTGCACCCTGCACTCCCGACCTGGTCGGCTTCATAGTAGAGAGAGGCATGTCCTAGTCCTCCGCAATTTTCATGCAGTCAGTCTTGTCTTTAAAGGACTCGTGGTTTACCGCACCTCAGAGGTGTTGTGAACCATATTCTGGATGAGGGAATCTTTCGAAAGGTAAGTTCAAAAGATCTTACCCATGCTTCCTCTACACACCCTCTGTGGCCCCTCCTACCTTCTATGCCAAATTATACCCTTTCACCCATTCCCATGGACCCTTGTACCTTCCATGCCAAGCCATGGCACTTTCGTGCCCATTCACCCACTATACATTCTATATAGAGCTTATAGTGACAATAGGATATGTTAAAAAAGTTTTAGTAAAACAGTCATTCATTCATAACTTTCCACTTTCTTAAAAAAAAAACTCCTTTCACTACAACCCAATAAAAGTCTAAAGTTTCAATAGCAGAAACTGCAAGCACCTGAAACCTCTTTATCTTGTGGAAATAAGCATTATGCAATTGACAGAATAGGTCAGAGAGGCAGTGCTGTCAGTCAAGCAATTTTTTTTCCTGAGGTGCCAAGAATGCACTAGCTGAGAGCCCAGACATCCATTAGTGTGTTGCAACAGCTGAGCTGCAGGGAAAACATTGTTTGATTGGCATCTTTGGCTCTCTGATCTCTTCTGCCAATCGTGCAATGTTTATTTATACAAGATAAAGGTCTGGATGATTGATACTTTTGTTCAGCTGTCGTGAAAGAAGTTTTTTTTTAAGAAAGTGGAAAGTTATGAATGATTTTTTTAGCACACCCTATTGTCATTATCGGGTTCATTGGTACTATATAGCATGTATAGTGGGTGAATGGACATGGAAGCTTGGCATGGGGGGAATGGGTGAAGGGGCATGGGATGTCATGGATGCAGCATTGGAAATGTGTTGTGGGGTGAAGGGATGTGAAGGGTGAGTACCAGAGGGCCTTACAGTTTTTATTATAAGTCCCAGAGCACTGAGGTAGGCCTTTTAACCAGTCTGCCTCGGCATCCGACAGCCCCTGTGTCTGCTTGTGAACTGTTTCTGGAGCAGCAGGCCTGACTCCTGTTAGCACCTGTCCTGGCCAGGAATGAAAGTCTCATCTTTGCTGGCACGTTCTCCCGAGATGGGTGCACCGAATGGGAAATTTCCCCACTCCCGCTACCGACTTCGAAGCCCTTGGTTTCTTTTCCATAACATGGGCTGAATGGTCTTTCTCATCCATAATTATCTTGTGATCTTATGAACTCAATAAAATTTATACATTAATTAAAAGTGGCTCATCCATGCCAGGTAAATGAGAAATAATAGAGTTGGAAGACAGACAGGGAATTACATCTTCTACATGTGCTGCATTTGGCAACTTCAATTGCCCTCAGTGCCTTTTTAAATGTATTCTTGGGATATGGGCATTGTTGCCCATCCTTTGTTGCCCTTGAGAAGGTGATTGTGGGCTACAACTGAATGATTTCCTTGAACACTTCAGGGAGCAGAGGAGAGTTAAAGCTATGTCAGTATGTGATGGAGCTTCATGTAGGCCAGACTGGATAATATTGGCAAATTTTGTTTCCTTAAGATCTTCAATGAACGGATTGGGTTTTTATGGCATTCTGACAGCTTCAAGGTCAATTTTACTGATATCAACTTTCCTTTATGTCCAGATTTTTAAAAAATTGAATTCAAATTCACTAACTACCATGAGACCTAAATTCTAGGTTCTGCTAGTCCTGGCCTCTAGGTTACCAATCCAGCAACATAGCCACCATACTCTGTACTCTGTCTGGCCCCAGATTAGGAATTAGGTAACCAGCCAAGATTCCCACAACCTGATCAAGTATGCATGTGTGAGTTCCTGGGATGAGCACAAGCTTGGATTTAACTGTTGATCCCTCTCTGCAGTTAGTGTTGAGCTCACCCATAAAGAAAGACCGTTAGGCTATAGCAGGTCTGACAGTTTTGGAACCAACCACAGCAAGGGGTGAATGCCCTTAGGAAGGGGGTAATGGGTTAGAAATCAGCAGACAGTCCATGATACCTTGAGACTCAATTAAGAGGTTAATGAACATAAGGACACACCCAGTGCCTCCACTGGCAGAAGTTTCCATAGGCAGTTTTAATTGTCAAGCTGAAGTTTATACTGGAAGGATGAAAATAAATCTGTAATGTATGATTTAAAATGGAGGCTGAATTATGTCTGAAACTCCTTGCAAATAATTCCACACCTACTCATCTCCTTTCACCTGAAAACTCCTCTGGGTTTGACTCCCCATCTGCCAGGCCACAGGATATCAACTAGTAATCTTTTTAATGAGCCTTGTTTCTTATTCTTATTACCCAGCAGGCAGGCTGATTTAAAAAGGAAACACTGCATATGCTTAAAAATAACCTCAGCACCCCAGAACTGCAGGATATGTGAAAAGAGGAAAAAGAAAGGCTTGCATTTCAAAGTGCCTTTCATGACCACAGAATATCTTGCACTTCACAGCCAATTTGAAGCATTTTTGAAGTGTGTCATTGTTGTAAAATAGGTAATATGGCAGCCAAATTGCACACAGCAAACTCTCACAAACTGCAAAATGATAAGGACCAGATAATCTATTTCTGTGAAGTTGATTAAGGGATAAACATTGGCCAGGGCACCAGGCATAACTTCCCTGCTCTTGTTAGAAATAGTGCCATGGGATCTTTTGTATCCACCAGGGAGGGCAGATGGGACCTTGGTTTAATGTCCCATTCAAAAGGCATCACCTCCAACACTGCAGCATTCATTCCTTCAGTATTACACTAGAGTGCCGGCCTTGATTTTTGTGCTTGTGTTCTGGAGTGGGATTTGAACCCCAATCTTCTGAATCAAACACATGAGTGCTGCCAACTGAGTATAGTTGACATAAAAGAAGAAAGGATGGGTTAACCCTTCATGAGGTCAACCCTTCATATGAGAATGCCACATGGCAGTGAAAAGTATGATACAGCTAATGATGGTGGCATATTGACAATGATTGGATTTTCAATCTAAAAGATAGACCTGAAAATAAAATTCACTTGAAAATATCTAGAGTTCCACTAAATACAGTAATATTAAGAGTATTTTTTCTCCAGCAGCTGATTCTAGCTAAATAATTATGTATGTAGTGCAATAAATGAGCTCCAAAGTTGGTTTGAGGCAATATTCCTGCACATACATCCTGAATATAACAAGGGACTGAATGGGAATGAAATGTAGTAATTCATTCATCCTGTAATGATCCAGTACTTTTATAGTAGAGTCTGAATAGATGTATTAGTTCACCTGCCTGTAATACTCTCCATTTAGCAATGTTAAATAAATCTGAGCATTGAGGAATCATCCTGAAAACGTCTCCAACTGTACATAATGTTATTTGAAGATTTAGTCTTCATTTGTGTCAGTCCCATGATACTTCCCATTCATTCTTTAAAAACACCGGTGCATCAGTGCTGTACGGCTGAGTATGGCAGTGGGGGTGGAAACAACTTTTGGGGTGGTGCTACAGTGGTAACGTGCGTAAGGTAACATGCATCTCCATGACTAACTTCACTGTGTGTATGTTGGGTCGTTTCTTGCACATGGCCAGATGGTGATGAGGAGACGCAGAGAATGGAACCTATAGTCACGTAAAGTTACAAGATGCAAGATGTAGCTGTAAGGATTAGCCTGATAGCCAAAAAAAAACACCAAGGGTTGAATCTTCAAGTCTCTCATTATGTATGGATCAGTGGTACATCCCACTGGGGATGGGGTTGGGGAAATCAGCCAGTGTTCTTGTTCCTGACCAGAATACAAAGAACGCTACTGGAACATGTGCATTTGTGGAATATTAGATGAGGAGAGTCGAATAGTGTACTGACATCCACAGCTTAGGTTCGTATATGAAGACAGGGAATTTGAGTAATGGGGAATACTCATGGCACTTGAAATCAGTGGAGCCTTAACTAACTTAATTGTGCATTGTCAGGAGAGGTAGGAGAGACAATAAATGAACAGTGAATTGCAAAGGTTGCGCTATAGGCATTTTCATGCAGTTTTGCTAGGAGAATACATTGACTTTGTTGGCATGGCCGTATTTCTGCTAAGGGCAATGTGTTTTCAAGGGTTGTAATTTCTTTTTTAAGTCTGGGTCTCTGGAGTTCATTCAGCCAGAGGGGAATTGGGAGTAGAGACAGAGGAAACAAAGAGACCTGCCTGCAGTGACTGGTGGGCCTACTGGGTTCACTCGCTGTCCTTCTCTTGCTCCAGGCTGGTTATTGCTGCTGACTTTTTCTCTCCCCTGTTGGTTTGGGAATACTCCCTTCAGAGATCGTTTGTGATGCTGGAAGTGGACACTTGTGAGAGATTTCAATACCCTTCTCTTTCAAATCATTCAGTTCAGTATTTGAATTATTGAAGAGGGGAATTTATATTTGGATATAATGTTCTCCTTTCTATACTGTTTAATTATCAATTTACGTTCCAAATAGATTTGTTTTTTTACAACTCTGGTGTATGTTCTAGCAAGGGGCAGTGTACATTATCTATTTTAGCATTTTTATTTTGACATTAATCCATTCCCAGCAGTTTTGATATTGTAATAATGATTTAAAGTGACAGTATATCAACTACTTTTTAAAGAGGTTGCAAAAGAAAGGTATGCTAACTCGCGACGATGTTGTGGTGACACTCCTGGATTACACCATCAAGTTCAGATATATCTTAGAATTTGAATGAGGGTGTAGGGTCATCTTCCCTTGCACTGACCAGCATAGTGCACCCATAGTGTACAACGCTTGGGATAAGTTTTGGCCAATTTGCTGTCTCAGGCCATTAAGTTGGCATTGGCCCATCCCATGTTGCAGCCTGATAAACTAGAGAATTGGGGAGAAAAATGGATCTCAGCTGCAGGTCTCCCAGAATGAAAAAACAGTAGAAACTGGGAAATAAGAATACTTGTCTGAATTGGGCGTTCCATTTTAAGGTTTACAAGACCAGTTCGGATCTGAGCTCTTATTTCCCAGTTTTTACTGTATTTTTCCAGTTGGGAATGAGGTCCCCATCATTTACCTTTAGAGGGATCCCAGTACAAGCCCACTTTACAGCATCAAAGGCTGGGAGCCCCTTTGACCTTACTGCAGGAAATGGGAATGGCCATCCCACTTTATTACTCTAGCAACAGCTATTACAGGCACGAGCCCAGCTTTACCCCCTTGTGGAAAGATCTAATGCAATGTAAAGGAGCAGAGATCAGGCCTGACGTGTGTCTACTAATGTTTCCTGGCCTTTTAAACCTGGGAAATGGAAGATCAGCCACTTGATGTTCCTACTCTGAAAATTTTGTTTAAGGGATGAGAGTTTTTATGGATAATCCATTTTGTGCTGGTAAGACTTGGAAAAAAAATCCTGATTTCTTCAACAACCATCTGCAATTATAACTAATTAATGCCTTAAGCAGAATAGCTAAGTGATAGCAACGATATAAGGGAAAGGACTCAGTACAGTGAAGCACAGCCTGTCAGACCAGCACCACTTTCTTTATCCAAACCATAATATAAGCTGCGCTCAGACTTGAAGGTACAAAGCAGCGATAACATTTTGATTTAGCTTTTAACAATTATTAAAATGGAAGCTATATCCTGTATAAAAATATATTCCTACCTTGTAGATAGAAGATAGGAACATTTCATTATTTTAACCTGATTTCCTCCTTAATTTTCACTCTGCTCTAGTCTATTTTCTACCTTCATTCCCCTGTATTTATTCTTTCTTCAAACACATAGGTACAGAAAAAATGCGGCCAGGCATAAAAATAATAAATATATTGTACTTTTATGTAAGATTTGAGGGTAAAATGTTTGATCACACAAATGGGTGGAGTCCTATTAACATGCTTAAAGATCTCTTGGCTCAATAATACAATTACAGCCTCCAACAATGGAGAAAGCAGACTAGCAAAGTTGCTATGAGCATTTCCTCCCAACCTTAGCTTTTATTTTATGGGAGACTTTGATCTGTGGGACTTACTTATGTGCTGCTAAATCCATTGATGATTTTCACCCCCATTGTATTGGTTTCAGTTTCTAAGATATAGGAAAAAGGAAAGGGAAAGGCATCCTGGATAGGTTGGGAAGCATCAAACAGTTGGCTCCAGAGCAGAGTTGGCAGAGCTTTGAGATCAGACCCTGCTTCAGGTAGAAAACAGTAATGAAGGAAATCCAATACTGTAGTCCTTGCTGTAACTTCTCATTTTACTGCTTAATAACCAAAGGCCAGTTTTGCAGTGTGCTGCTCATTGATAAACCCTAAGTCCTCATAGAGACTGTATTCCCTCCCACCATCGAAAGAACACAACAGCTGCTGCCAGTCTGCCTTGCCCACACTTAAACATGTTCCCTTCATTTGTAAGAGTCTACTTTTTCCCTGCTACCCCACTGCCGTGGAGGGACAATGTGAGGTATGGGATCAGTGTGCTCATGTTTTTCTTTACTAGAAGCCAGCCTATAGGGTTAGTTTAATAGGCAATGTGGAAGTGGTGTTCATTAGCAAATTCAAATACGAAAACCTTTACACGGCAGTCCACAGCAAGTTGAATTTAAGAGATCAGGGTGTCTTGGAAGTTGTTTTTGTATTTTAAATGAATCTTTTTTGTAGCCAGAATGCAATCAAGCAAAGGTTGGGTTAATTTTACGTTCTTATAAACATGGGACAAATTATAGGGCATTGGGTATAATTTTGAGGGAACCTCTTTGTGTTTTCTTGGTGACTGTCACAAGATGTTGTACAATATTCTGGATTGTCTGCACATTTTAAAAAATTAATTCTTGTGATGTGGGCATCACGAGCAAGGCTGGGATTTACTACTGAGCCTGACCTGCTCTTAGGAAGGGAGTGGTGAGCCATCTTTGTCAATTGCTGGAGTTGGTGCAGTGAAAGTGTTCTGCAGTGCTGTTAGGTTGGGAAATACAGGATTTTAACCTAGCAATAATGAAGGAACACCAATTATATGTCCAGGAAAGGATGATGTGTGATGTGGAGGGAACTTAGAGGTGTTAATGTTCCCATGTGCATGCTGTCCCTGTCCTTCTTGGTGTTAGAGATAATAGGCTTGGTAGGCACTGTTGTCCAATCAAGCCTAATGCACAGCATTCTGGCAAACCTGGTCCATGTTGGGCTACCTGGCTGATAATAAGATGTGGTTCTGCTGCTTGAAATAAATTCTTCCCAATGACTTAGTTAGTAAATGCACTGCCCAGTGTGAACTCGCTTGTTGCCAAGTTGGTTAACTTCAAACAACCAGTTGCAGAGCAATAAAATCATCCCTCTGTTAAAAGGTGAAAACATTTTCAAGAGTTTCTGGTCCTGGGGATTGTTGTCCAGTGACCTTGCTAGAAAGTATGGGCTGAATTTATTGGGGGCGGCAATTGCTCCTTTGGTTGGGGTAATCCCGCCATGGTCATTTCCAGAAGCCTTGATTCAACTCAATGACCATCAATCCATCCAATGATCCAACCATCTTCAGCTGCTTCATCAATGACCTCTCTATCGTAAGGTCAGAAGTGGGGATGTTTGCTGATGATTACGCAATGTTCAGCACCATTCGCCACTCCTCAGATACTGAAGCAGTCCAATCTATTTGCAGCAAGCCCTGGACAACATTACAGCGTGGGCTGATAGGTGGCAAGTAACATTTGCGCAAGTACCTGTAGTGTTATTATAATATTATACCTAATCAGTCATAAGGGATTTGGTAAACATGTTGTGGGTTCATTTATTAAGTCTAGACACATGAGAACAGTTATACATGGGTAGAAAGCTTGAAGACCTCAGAGCTGTGTGTATGTACTCTGCTCTACGCAAAAGTGAAACTAAAACTAGATCACAGGACACATTTCCCTTTTAGTGATGTCATGCTGCTATCCCTTAAAGGCATATTACAACAGTGCCAGACAATGACCATCTCCAACAAAAGAGAACCTAACCATCTGCTCTTGACATTCAGTGGTATTACCATTGCTGAATCCCCCACAATCAACATCCTGAGGCATGCTATTGACCAGAAACTGAACTGGACCAGCCATATAAATACTTTGGCTACAAGAGTAGGTCAGAGGCTGGAAATTCTGTAACGAGCAACTCACCTTTTGACTCACCAAAGCACAAGTCAGGATGAGTGCAGCTCCAACAAGCTCCCTTCCAAGTCACGCACCATCCTGATTCGAAAGGATTCCACTGTTCCTTCACTGTTGCTGGATCAAAATCCTGGAACTCGCTTCCTAACAGCACTGTGGATGTACCTACTCCACATGGACTGCAGTGGCTCAAGAAGGCAGCTCACCACCACCGTCTGAAGGGAAATTAGAGTTGGGCAATAAATATTGGCCTAGCCAGCGACACTGACATTCTGTGAATGAATAAATAAATATAAAAACAATTGGGCAATTACCTGCCTGCCTTTGGGGAAGCTGTCCCTTTAACTTTGGTGGTTGGGAAGCTTTTTGAAATAATAATTGAGGACAGAATTAATGGTTATTTCAGCCAACATGGTTGAATTAAAGCCAGCATGGATTTAAGGGAAAATTACATTTACCAAACTTGAGAGCTTTTTGACGCGGTAACAGAGAGGGTCAATGAGGGTAATGCTGTTAATATGGTGTATATTAACTTCCAAAAGGCATTTGATAAAATGCCTCACAACAGACTAGTGAGAAAAGTTAGAGCTCGTGGAATAATAGGGACATTGATACAAAATTGGCTGAGTGTCAGGAAACAGAGAGGAGCCATGAACGGCTGTTTTTTGGACCGGAAGAAGGTTTATAGTGGAGTTCCCCAGGGGTCAGTTTTAGAACCCCTGCTCTTAATATATATTAATGGCCTAGACCTTGGTCTACAGGGCACAATTTCTAAAGTTGCAGATGAAACAAAACTTGGAAGAATTGTGAACTTTATTAAACTTTAAAAAGACATAGGTTGGTGGAATGGGAGGACAAGGGCAGATTAAATTTAATGGAGAGAAGTGTGAAGTAATTCATTTTGGTTGGAAGAACAGGGAAAGACAAATTTGAAATAAAGGGTACAATTTTAAAGGATGCGCAAGAGCAGAGGGACCTGGGTGTATATGTGCATAAATCATTGAAGGTGACAGGGCAGGTTGAGAGCCTGGTTAATAAAACGGACAGCATTCTGGGCTTTATCAATAGGGGTATAAAGTACAAAAGCAAGGAATAATGATAAAACTTTATAAAACACTAGTTTGACTTAAACTGGAGTATTGTGTCCCATTATTTAGGAAGGATGTGAAGGCATTAGAATGGTTGCAGAAAAGATTCACAAGAATGGTTCCAAGATTGAGGAACTTGAGTTACATTGATTGGAGAGTTTGGGGCTGTTTTCTTTGGAGAAGAGAAAGCTGAGAGGAGATTTAGGTATTCAAAAATCATGAGGGGTCTGGACAGAGTAGATATGGAGAAACTGTTCCTATTGGTGGAAGGATCAAGAACCAGAGGACACTGATTTAAGGTAATTGGCAAAAGAAGCAACAGCGACATGAGGAAACATTTTTCATGCAGTGACTGATTAGGATCTGGAATGCAATGCCTGAGAGTGTGATGGAAACAGATTCAACTTTGGATTTCAAAGGAGAATTGCATATTATCTGGAGAGGAAAAATTTGCAGGATTACAGGGTAAAGGCAGCGGTATGACACCAGGTGAGTAGCTCTTGAAGAGAGCTGGCTCAGACATGATGAGCAAAATGGCCTCCTTCTGTGCTCTAGCTATTCTGTGAGTTAAGGGCAGAGATTCCACCTCCAAGAGCTTCCAATGAATCAGAGAGCCAGCTGCTCTCCCATCCCACCAGTGCCACTGGGAGCAGTGAGCACCACTGATACTGCAGCTGACCAGGAACATACCATGGAGGAGGCCCTGGAACCCAGCTAAGTGGTGGGGCTCAATGGGACCAGACAGGCAGACCCTGGCAGAATAGGGGGATACGGGGTAGGGCAGAGTGGGATCTTTCTGAGGTGCAGCCCTTGCTACTGGGGGAAAGCTTGCGAGCCACATGCTGCCTGATCGGGGGGGAGGGGGGAGGGGGGCAGACCCCCTCAAGCCTACGAGGAGGCTGCCAGCTTTAACTAGGTGGTCTCCCCACATGACGTGGGCAGCCCCTTTTCGCTGGTAGAATACCAGTGGTGGTGTAATGAGGCCCTTAAGTGGCCATTAATTGGCCTTATCCTTCCCCGCCCCTGACTGAATCATAAGGAGTCGGGACAGCCACGGGAACTCTAACCCAGTCTTCCCTCCTCGTTCTACGGACCCCCATGCTTCCCAGCCCAGAGCTGAGGGCTGGATTGAATTCTACCCTCTGTGCATCTGTGTCTGTGTGTGTGGACAGAAATGAGAATGGGATGAAGTGGAAAGTAATTCCCTCCTTGGGAAGTTCTCGATCGCCCTCTTATCAGAGTGCAATGAGAGCACATCATAAGGGATGTGCTAATACCTATCATTGAGGAGAAATCTTAGAAACATGTTAACTGGCTTAGAAATCATTGACAACTGATATTTTAGGAGGGATGACCAAAGGTTTGGTCAAAGAGGAGGTGTTATGGAGGATCTTAAACAAGAAGAGGGAGGTAGACAGGCAGAGGGGTTTAGAGAAGGAATTCCAGATATGTGGCCTAGGTGGCTGAAGAGAGCCATCACTGTTGAGGCGAAGAGAGGGATCTATGTACTTATGCCAGAGGAGAGAGGTTTGTAGGGCTGGAAGAGCTAATAAAAGTAGAAATGAATGAGGCCATAGAGAGTTTTAAATGTAAGGTTAAGATTTAGATACTTGGGGTATAAAGGATATAAAATAAATATAAAAACATACAGTATCATATGCTTTATTAATAGGTGCATAGAGCACAAGAGCAAGGAGGTTTTGTTGAGCTCGTATCAGATACTAGTTCAGCCTCAGTTGGAGATTGTATCCAATTTTGGGTATCGCACTTCAGGAAGGATGTGAGGGCATTGGAGAGAGTGCAGAAAAGATTCACAAGAATGGTTCCAAGAATGAGGAACTTCAGTTACATAAGTAGATTGGAGAAGTTGGGATTGTTTCCTTTGGAGATAAGAAGACTGAGAGAAGTTTTAACAGAGGTATTCAAAATCATGAGGGGTCTGGACAGAGTAGATAGGGAGAAACTGTTCCCACTGGTGGAAGAATCAAGGATGGGAAGGCACAGATTTAAAGTTATTGGCAAAAGAAGCAAAAACAATATGAGAAGAAACATTTTCACGCAGTGAGTGGTTAAGGTCTGGAATGCACTGCCTGAGAGTGTGGTAGAGGCAGGTTCAATCGAGGCATTCAAAAGGAAGAATGTACAGGATTATGGAGAGAGGGCAGGAGAATTGCATGAAATGAATTGCTCATTTAGAGAGCAGGTGCATACATGATGGGCTGAATAACCTTCTATTGCACTGTAACAATTCTGAGATTCTGATTCTGAGACCAGGGCTAATGTAGGTCAGCAAGGATAGAAGGAATAATAATAGAATACACGCAGCAGGGTTCTGACTAAGCTGACATGATGATGGAAAACATTGAATTAGTCATCTGGGCAAGGCGAAGATGTGGATAAGGTTTCAGAGGCTGATGAGCTGAGGTGGGGCAAAGATGGGCAATGTTGTGGAGATCGAAATTGGCATCAGCATGTAAAGAAAATTGGGACTGGGCAACAGCTCGGAATTTGTGATTATGCTTATTGAATATTGGGGCCATTAGCTCTGTACCTATGCACCAGGTGAAAATAGGTTCTATACACTGTTTGGTAGACTCGTTAGCAGAAGAAATGTGCAGAGATTATATCAGTGAATAAATATAGTGAGGAAAATTAAAGGTACTGCACAAGGTGGTACTATAATTGATACTCCCTCCCCCTGCTTGCGTTGGGAATGCACTTCTGTAATTTAAAAATATTCGGTTCCAGCCATTTGGTCTGCATCATTTTTAATGAATTTAAATAGTGCTGATAATGAACCTGTTTAACCACTGCGGTATCATAGTTAGGGCACATCATTTAATTACAGTGGCAATTAGAAATCCCATGCAAAAGTGGCAGAGGAGATGGAAGATAAGTCTCTCTTTGTCCTTAAAACCTTCTACCAACCACAACTCCATCTAGTTTCTGTCATATTATAATCCAAATAGATTGTATATGCATTTTTTGTACATCAATACAGAGTAAATTTAATGTAACTAATGAGGCCTTACATGCAGCCAACGAACATTGGAAAATTGCAGAATGGCAGTAATTTAAAAGAACACGAAATGTTGGAGGTTTACAACAGATTATCCAGCAGAAGTAAGAGAAAGAAAAAATTTAACTTTTGAGGGGTGACTCTTTTGCCTGAGTTTTCACTTCTGAGTTGAATGGTCAGAGTCGGAAACTTTCTCCACTCCCCAAACGTGACTCGGGAGAAATTTCCCCTAATAGCAGATTTTCATTCTGGGTGATGGGGGTTAGCGGGTGTGCTGGATGCTAACTGGAGTCAGGCCGGCTGCCCACGGAAACAGTGTGGACACAGCCAAAGGGGCTACTGAGCGGCAATGCAAGCTGTTTAAAAGGCCTGCCTCAGTGGTCTTGTACTTCGTCCCAGTCATAATAAAAACATTAAGGCCTTCTAACCCTCATCCCTCACACCCCCTCATACACTCCCCATGCCCTATCCATGGCACCTCAGGCTCCCCAATGGCCCCTCGTACCCTCCCTGCCAAACTGTGCCCCTCTACCCACCCTCGTGGGCCCTTATACCCTGAATACCAACCTATGCCCATCTACCCACTCCCATGGCCTCTCATACCCTGCATGTCAACCTATTCCCCACCACCCACCCCCCTATGGCCCTTTATAGCCCCTATGCCAACTTAGTGCCAACCCATGCATCCCACTCATCCCCATGGCACTTTATTGCTTCTGTGCTAACTTGGTGCCAACTTATCTCAACCCCACCTCACCGACCACCCTTTTCCCTTGCACCCTGCATGCCAACTCAGTCAGTAGCCATCATGGGCAGACCTCCAGAGCCATGCTGAGATCAAATAAAATAAAATTCTAAGTATCTAATACAAACTTAACAAATTAAAAACCACTCTGTCATGAAAAGCTGATTACAGACACAAATAATTTACGGACATATTAAACTTTTTAACGAAGATGTGTGTTTTTTTTAAAGAAATACAAGCAAGGAGACTGAGCAAAAGATGGCTCAAAAGATGGTAAAGTGGCCACTTTCTGGAAAATTCCAAAGTGGACTATAGTGACAGACCTGTGCTGAGAGAACATGGAATGTTGCAATTGAAAAGATGTCATGGCTATCTTCAAACAGAGACACATGAAAGGGAGATAGGAAAGAGGCAAAAAACTGAACTTTAATCACCTGTGTTTGCAGAGATAAAAGACTGATTACCACATCTCAGTAGGCATCTAAAATCCATCTCCATTGATTCATATCTCAGAATGTGTAAACTGGCTGGAGATCAAAGAAAACAGGCTTAGGGGCAGGGCATGGCTTTTTTTTCCCTTTTTCTCTCTCTCACTCTCTCTCACTCTTCTTCAGCCAACCTGCAGGACTAAGTATCTCCAAATCAACTGCCACAGTCAGCCACCCAACTTAACAGCTGCAACGTTTCGCCATCTATGCCTCATGGACAAGCCAAAGACTGATTCATATATCTTTTAAACTTTTATTTGGACTCTTAACTTCTCATTTCTGATCTGTGTGTTTTTCTCATATTTTTCATAACTAATAAACTTACTCTTTCTTTGACTCAAAAAAGCTTGGTTAAATTAGCTCCTTCTGAAAAAAATACATTTGGAATGGGAAAAGGTATCCACGGGGAAAGGAATTCCTTTTAAATCAGCCTTGTTGTGACCAACTGAGAAGGGTGGAAGGAGGGAGGTTGAATAAAGAAGGGGAGCCAGCTCATTCCTCCTCACCTGTGAGCATAACAAAATTGAGGTCCTGTTTGGGAAATTAACAAATTGGGAGACCTCACCCGGGGACCGGTCATAACAATTCTCATTGATAAAAAGCCCATTCAATATATTTTAATCCCTTCAAGTACTTAATTCCTTATAAAAACAAACATTTGTATTCATAGCCCTATGTTAAAGATAGCTAATGTCTATATAACCACTTAGAGCTGTCAGTCAAACTGTGAAATTACAGGCTGCCCGCTGTGATAATGATAGGCCATGGTAAAGGTCAAGCGCCAATAATCCTATAATGACAGCCCTGTTTATGTCAACAATAGTGCTTTTCAAATTGTATGCACTGATTTTTTTTTCAACCGAGACACACAACAGGCTTTTTTTTCCAAAATTTAAAGAGCAGGGAATTAAAATGAGTTGACAGCTTGATAGTCTACAGACTTTATTCACCTATTATGGATATTAACATCTACTCTTAACAATTCCAAAGGGGTACCTGACCTCTCTAAAGAACTTTGGTGGCATTAGACCTTTTCCTCAAATTTGTAAAGACCATGAGTTGTGTTTCAGAAGCCCTGGTGATAAAACTTGCTTCAGAGTGAAGGAAATGGCACTTATAAATGTGCTGCTCTCTCCATGGATTGTGGATGTGTGAAATACGTCTTGCCCCCATTCCCCACAGGCAAAAATTGTTGGATACAGGAGTGGGACTCCCGGAGTCAGTGCTCTGGCACCACTTTGGCCAAGTCTAAGAGCCCTTCCTGTCTGTGCAAAAATTTATGCCTTCATCACAATATTGGCGAAACAGCAATTCTTCTCAGAATGTAGATGATGAGATTGGAAGTGACAAACACAAAGCATTCACTTTTTCTCCTTTCAATTATTGCTCAACCTTCCCTATATTTCCAGCATTTTCTGTGTTTTTTTTATTGTTGCACAAGTCCTTAACAATTATATCCTGTTCTAATTGAAATAATCTGTGCCAGAGATTTATATCAAATTGAATTACACATCATACAAGTTCTCTTGTATTAAGGATTACAACTAATCGTCATGTCTAATTTACCCAGTGGAATCCATGTATGACAGGTAGTGAATAAATCCACTCCCATCATATTTATGAGCCTTTCTGAGACTTGATATTGTAAAGTAGATTTAGAGATCTTCACAAGACCATGGTTGTGAGCTTTCTAATCAAGTGCAAGCTCTGATAATGGGTCCAAAGCAGAATCATTTTTTTATTCATTCACGGGATGTGAGCTGGCTGGGCCAACATTTATTGCCCAGTCCTAGTTGCCCTTGAGAAGGTGGTGGTGAGCTGCCTTCATGAACCGTTGCAGTCCATGTGGTGTAGGTACACCCACAGTTATGTTAGGAAGGGAGTTCCATGATTTTTCTCCAGCAACAGTGAAGGACAGTAATATCTCTTCTCTGCTCGGCTTCAGATTTTCATTGCCTCTGTCCATTTTGGGACGGAGGAGGGGCTGAAGAATCCCATTTTCAGCTCTGCGTATTTTCGTCGGTGTGGGAAAGGGGGCAGAGTGTGAAAAATATACTTGCGTTCCATGAGGACACAGTATCCTCTCTCTGTAACATTCCAGGAGCCACATACACATTTAACTGAAAACAATATTGGTCCTTTGGGCTTAATTTTAAAATGCTTAGAACTTGTATAACATCCTTTTAAAGAGGAGGGAAAGTTTAGGGGGTACAGCTTTTGTTCAAAGAACTTAATCTAATGTTTACCCTTAACTGCATGTAACAAAATGTTAACCTGACATGAAGACTTTCCTCTGCCTCTTCTACTCCCCTCTCCCACCAAGGAGAGTCCTTGTGTGCCCTGGAAAAGCTCAGTTGGAATCAGTAGGAGCCAAGAATTCAGTCAGATTTCAGAGTGGCTGCAGGGACACTGTGATCTGGGAAATCAAGCTCTATGTGCAAAGGTGTATTGTGGATTTCCTGGCCAGTCAACTGTAGACTGACTCTCAAACCAATTTCAATTCATGATCACCCCCACCTCCAACCTAGGCTTCTAATGGATGGATTGTCTGACTCTGTACTGCATGAGGTTGTTTCCATAATTGATGTCACTAGAATGGCCTAACATGAGACTGCACTTGAAGGTTTCCACATTGATAATAAAATTGATGTTCTTTTCATGAAAATTACAGTAGTGTTGTGATTTCTATTAGACGATTGTACTATAAGAATGCATCCAACCCTTTAGACTTTCTTTGCTTTTTTACATGTTGTAGCTACATTTAATGTAAGCAGGTGACATTTGTATTGCAGAAGTAAATCATCTATTTTACCATTTCCTTGCTGTGGAATGGGCTTATTTGCAAATATATATCATTTGAGAATATTGCTGCAAAGTAATTGATATCCTGTTGTCAGCCTAATGTGCAATCACTGTGCCCTCTGGGCAAAGACTTCTGACGCAAAACAAATGTAAACAAATTGAAGAGTAAAATCTCAATATTCCAGAACCAGCAAATGTGGATTTATTAGTCCTCATTATTTTCAAGGATTGAGCTCCCTTACTGACTAATGAAGCTTGCTGTTGGGCCAGGCAAAAGGTTTGTCATCATGGGAAGTGTATGATACTGAGATTCAAATAAATCAATATATGTTCTTAAAAGGCCTTTTTCTTTCTAAGTATGCGGAGGTTTGTAAAATGTACATCTAACACCATCAATAGAAAAACGATCTGCTGTTTTTTCTTTACAAAGTTTATAGGCAACCTGTCCAGTTCCATTTTTAATGGAGGAAGGTTATGGGATGGGGCACAAACCTGGAGGTGAGTGGGTCATTTAAATCCACACTGCATGCCTCCATTTACTTTCAGTTAATGGTGATGGTGGTTGTGAAGGGCTGGAATCAAAGGAGAAGTGCCTGTACAGCACTGCTTGTAGGCCATGTAAAGCAAGAAGTTCCCCTTGCACACCACCCCTCCCCCAAGCTAACCTGGAAACATCCCAGTGATCTGCCCCTCATGTGACCCGGTTATGTGAATCTCCCTCCACCACAGGACTGGAAGTGAGAAGAGACACACCTCAGCAAGGCCCAACCTATCTACTTATGCACCCAATTTCAAACAAGAACATTGGTTGGTGCTTGGAATGGGATCTTTGGCTGATTGCCTTTGTTTGATGCCCACTGTAGCATGTGCTGAGGCCAATTGTAGCGACCTGACTGTGATCAGCTAATGTAGCTGGAACCAAGCTATGATCTTTTTCTCTATCTGACTTAGTCTGAGTGTTCAAAACAGGGTGGGGGGAACCATTGGACAGAGTGTTTCAATGTAGCAGATATGCTGACTCTGCAGTAGTGACTTACTCAGACAAGGGAACATTTAATGGTTGTTTATTTATGACCGTCTGAAGTACATAAACCTGCTGAAGAATTTGGCAACAGCTGCCATTTTGGTGGTTCCATGGTAATAATGGGAGAAAAGAGTTCTGAGGGACAAAAAGCGGTTCTAATGTCACTGGAACTGTTCACATATTTTTAAAGAACTGTATTCTGATGAGAGGTCATGACCTGAAACATTAACTCTGTTTCACTCTCCACGAAGGCTGCCTGATCTGCTGAGAGTTTCCAGCATTTCTGCTTTCATTTCAGATTCCAACATCCGCAATATGCTTACGAATATTTTTAAGACTTCTATGGATTAAAAGGAGTAATAGTGAGGCTTTACAAGAACTTAAATGTGTTAACACTGTACCAATATGTAAGAAATTTGAAGACACTGAACCCATTAGTCAAACATCAGTAACAGATAATACACTGAAAACTATTCTAACAAGATATCTTGTCAGAAAGAAAGACCTTGCACATGTATGGCACATTCTGGGGTATCCTAGTGTTTAACCCTTGTGGAGCAGTCGCATTATCTCAGTCAATAACTTAATGGATTTAAAGGGGAATGATCCTGCCCAGTGAACATCTTTTGACTTCCTTAAGGACAATACAGATAAAACAAATAGTAGAATTCTGTAAGATACAGGGTGCAAACACTCCAGACTCTTCACGAGATCAGAGGAGCTAGGTTAAAAATCTGCCTTCAGATTCATTTAAACTTTCAGTTCGCTCTTTGACTGGATGTGTTTTGTAACATTTATCTAATTAGTAATATCTATCATTTCCAGATTAGAGGTGCAGCCTCAGACATTATATTTTATGTGACGGTGAAGGAACGGCAACAATACACCTTCAGCCGCCTAGGCTGGAATTACCTCCCTTGATATCTCTGCTGCTCTCTCCCTTGTCCCTCCTTGAAGATGCTCCTTAACACCTACCTCATTAACCAATTTTTTAAAAAATGTGTTCTAATATCTCCTTACGTGGCTCAGCACCAAATTTTGTTTCACAATCGCTCCTGGAATGTTTTACAACATTAACTTTCATTTAATATTGCACCTTTGTTATTGCTATGGATGCACATCAGTTTGATGTTTAACTTGGAAGGGAACTTGGAAGTGATCGTGTTCCTGTGTACCTGCTGCCCTTCTCCTTCTCAGTGGGATATCATGTGTTGTGGGGAGCTGCTAAGAACTCTTGGAAAAAGTTGCTGCAATACATTTTTCAAATTCATTCAGGTGTCGCTGGCTAGGCCAGCATTTATTGCCCATCCCTAGTTGCCCTTGAGAAGGTACCACTGCAGTCCCTGTGGTGTAGGCACGCCATAGTGCTGTTAGGAAGGGAGTTCCAGGATTTTGACCCAGCGGCAGTGAAGGAACAGCGATATATTTCCAAGTCAGGATGGTGAGTGAGGAGGGGAACTTCCAGGTGGTGGTGTTCCCATCTATCTCCTGCCCTTGTCCTTCTAAATGGTAGTGGTCGTGAGTTTGGAAGGTGCTGTTTAAGGAGCCTTGGTCAATTCCTGTGTTGCATCTTGTAGATGGTACACACTGTTGCTATTGTGTGTTGGCGCTGGAGGGAGCGAACATTTGTGGATGTGGTGCCAATCAAGCAGGCTGCTTTGTCATGGGTGGTATCAAGCTTCTTGAGTGTTGTGGGAGCTGCACTGATCCAGGCAAGTGGGGGGTATTCCATCACACTCCTGACTTGTGCCTTGTAGATGGTGGACAGGCTTTGGGGAGTCAAGAGGTGAGTTACTCGTCACAGGATCCCTGGCCTCTGACCTGCTCTTATAGCCACAGTATTTATACGGCTAGTCCAGTTTAGTTTCTGGTCCATGGTAACCCTCAGGATGTTGATAGTGGGGTGGTGCGGGGGCGAATTCAGTAATGGCGATGCCATTAAATGTCAAGGGGTGATGGTTAGATATTCCCTTGTTGGAGATGGTCATTGCCCGGCGCTTGTGTGGCGCGAATGTCATTTGCCACTTATCAGCCCAAGCCTGGATATTGTCCAGGTCTTGCTGCATTCGGACATGGACTGCTTCAGTATCTGAGGAGTCGCGAATGGTGCTGAACATTGTGCAATCATCAGTGAACATCCCCGCTTCTGACCTTATGATGGAAGGGAGATCATTGATGAAGCAGCTGAAGATGGTTGGTCCTAGGACACTACCCTGAGGAACTCTTGCAGTGATGTCCTGGAACTGAGATGACTGACCTCTAACAGCCACAACCATCTTCCTTTGTGTAAGGTATGGCTTTAAACAGTGGAGAGTTTTCTCCCTGATTCCCACTGATTCCAGTTTTGCTCGGGCTCCTTGATGCCACACTCAATCAAATGTGGTCTTGCTGTCAAGGGCAGTCATTCTCACCTCACCTCAGGCCGTCAGCTTTTTTGTCCATGTTTGATCCAAGGCTGTAATGAGGAGCTCAAACTGGGTGTCAGTGAGCAGGTTATTGCTCTCATGCCCCTGTTGGCTGGATCAATGGTGGGCGTGTGTGTGGGGGTGGGTGGTGGGGGGGAGAACTCAGCAGGAGGTCCAAAAATCAGTTTCATGCCAGCGTGAAATGACAGCGGGATCTTCCGATATTGCCTGCAAAGGCGGATTGGGATTTCTTGCTAGAGCCTGGCCTGAAACCAATTTGCCATCCCATTAATGGGATGCAGATGAAGGCCGGACCATAATCTTCCCCCCATGCCCTATTCACCACAATGCCAGTGGGAAAACACACCAGTCAGAACGTGTCTGGACCAACGCTGCATGCAAAATTCAGGACTTAACCTAAGGGCCTCGGTCAACTTGCAGACATCTGATGAGAAGACGATGGAGGCCTCCAGCTAATGGACCCAGGAGCACCAAGTGCAGCACAGGGTGGGTGGAGCCTCATCCACGCGGCTCCTCTGCGAAGTGGCTTCCAGAAGGTGGGAGTTCTCCATGCAGCAACCTCGCTCAGGCTTTGGACCTTCTTCCAGGCACTTTGCCATGGGTTCAGATCGTCTTTCAGGGATATCGCTGTGGGATCTGTTCCTCGAGCTGCAGAGTGGAAGGCACCACGACGTACAGTTAGGCAGCAAGTGTCGTTTCGGTGGGGAGGGTGTTAAAGAAGCCTAGGAGAGGACTAAAGATGTAGTGGGGGTCTGTAGGCCTAGAGTGGGGCATTGGTCATTAGGAGTGCTGAAAGGGTATTACAGGGGTGTAGCAAGGTGGCAAAGGGAATGGAGGGGCATGTTGGGAAAGGGCATGTTGGGCGGGGGGATCGATTATGTCCAGGTGTGAAGGGGGATGGTTTTGATGTCCAGGTGTGAAGGGGGATGGTTTTGATTTCCAGGTGTGAAGGGGGATGGTTTTGATGTCCAGGTGTGAAGGGGGATGGTTTTGATGTCCAGGTGTGAAGGGGGATGGTTTTGATGTCCAGGTGTGAAGGGGGATGGTTTTGATGTCCAGGTGTGAAGGGGGATGGTTTTGATGTCCAGGTATGAAGTGGGGCAGTTACGGTGTCTGAAACAAGAATCGAAAATGCTGGAAAAACTCACAAGGTCTAGCAGCACCTGTGGAGAGGAACAGAGTTATCGTTTCAAGTCCATATGACCCTTCTTCAGAGCTGAAGAGAAGTGGAAATGTGATGAAATGTAAGCTCAAAAATACCTTATTGTCTGTGAAGTGCTTTGGGACATCCTGAGGTTATGAAAAGTGCTATGTATGTGCTTTCTTTCTTGCTTAGTCAAATAAAGCTCTCTGTTGTGCAAATTAGTAAATATCCACATGGGGTTTGAGCTCTTCTAGAACCATAGAAAAGTTACAGCACAGAAGGAGGCCATTCAGCCCATCTTGTCTATGCCAGCCCGAGGACACCCAGATGCCCTTTCTAATCCCACCTTCCTGCACCCGGCCCATAGCCCTGCAGTTTACAGCACTTTAGGTGCAGATCCAGGTACTTTTTCAAAGAGTTTAAAGTTTCTGCCTCTACTACCAATTTGGTTAGTGAATTCCAGACACCCACTACCCTCTGCGTAAAAAAGTTCTTCCTCTTGTCCCCACTACACCTACTGCCACTTATCTTGAATCTATGTCCCCTGGTTCTAGAATTCTCCATCAAGGGATACAGTTTTATCCTGTCCACTCTATCTATTCCCCTCATAATTTTGTACACCTCAATCAAGTCACCTCTCAGCCGCCTTTGTTCTAAGGAAAATAACCCCAACCTATCCAATCTCTCCTCGTAGCTACACTTTTCTAACCCTGGCAACATTCTTGTAAACCTCCTCTGCACTCTCTCCAGAGCTATTACGTCCTTCCTGTAATGTGGTGACCAGAACTGCACACAGTACTCCAGTTGTGGCCTCACCAGTGTTTTATACAATTCCAACATTATGTCCTTACTTTTATATTCTATACCTCTGCCAATGAAAGAGAGCATTCCATGTGCCTTCTTTACAACCTTGTCTACTTGAACTACTGCCTTCAGGGACCTGTGTACTTGTATGCCAAGATCTCTCACTTCGTCTACCCCTCTTAGTATATTCCCATTTATTTTGTAATCCTTGTAACTGTTTGACCTTCCTAAATGTATGACCTCACACTTCTCTATGTTAAAATCCATCTGCCACTTTACCGCCCACTCCACCAACCCATTTATATCGTTTTGGAGATTATGGCTATCCTCTACACTATTCATTACTTGGCCAATCTTCGTGTCATCTGCAAATTTCCCAATCGTGCCCCCCACATTTACGTCCAAATCGTTAATATATAACACAAACAGCAAGGGTCCTAACACCGAGCCCTGTGGAACACCACTTGAGACAACGTTCCATTCGCAAGGGCATCCATCAACCATTACCCTTTGTTTCCTGTTACAAAGCCAACCTTTTATCCAGTTTGCCACATAAGCCTGAATCCCATGGACTTTTACTTTCCTGACCAATCTGCCATGTGGGACCTTGTCAAATGCCTTGCTGTTCTGCTTTTTGTACACTGGACATACCTGGCCAATTTTCCACCTTGCTGGCTAGATGCTAGTGTTGTAGCTGTACTGGAACACCTTAGCTGGGGCCAAAGCTAATTCTGGAGCACAAGTCTTCAATATTACTGCAAGAATGTTGTTAATTCCCATAGTCTTTGCAGGATCCAGTGCCTTCAGCCGTTTCTTGATGTCATGTAAAGTAAATTGAATTGGCTGAAGACTGGCATCTGTGATGCCGGGGATCTCAGGAAGAGGCTGAGATGGATCATCCACTTGGCACTTCTAGCTGAAGATGGTTGCAAATGCTTCAGCCTTGCCTTTTGTACTGATGAGCTGGGCTCCCCATCTTCAAGGATGAGAATATTTCTGGAGCCTCTTCCTCCAGTTAGTTGCTTCATTGTCCAACTCCATGACATTCATGACTGGATGTGGCAGGACTGCAGAGCTTAGGTCTAATCCGTTGGTTGTGGGATTATTTAGCTGTGTTTTTTGCACGCTGCTTGGCATGCAAGTAGTCTTTTGTTGTAGTTCATTTTTAGGTATGCCTGGTGCTGCTCTTGGCATTCTCTCCTGCACTCTTCATTGAACCAGGGTTAATCCTCCAGTTTTATGGTAATGGTCGAGTGGGGGATATGCCGAACCATAAGGCTACGGATTGTGGTTGAACACAATTTTGCTGCTGCTGATGGCCTACAGCGCCTCATGGAAGGCCTTATGTGCAATTACAACCAATTTGTGCCACTGCAATGCATGATCAATACTTGGGGTAGCCTCCTACTGATCTCAATTGAAACACATTTCACTACTATGAAGAATAAATATTGTTCCTCAGCAGCTGCAAGAAGGACTGAGGGGTTGTTTGGTGCTGTTATGCATTTTGTTACATCCCTGATTCTCTATAGAGGTGGCTGTCATCACTGTAATTAGCAGAGCTGCTTGGTGCCATTAAGACCGAGGTGGTCCATGCTGTTCCATGGGACAGTGGACAGCATGTAAATCAGGTCACTGATTGCAACTGATAGTGTCCCCCCAGCCAGTAAAGAGTCAATTCTGGCCAAATATCTGTTGTGCACAAATGTTGGACATTTGCACTGCGGCAAGATGAAAATACTCAATGTGTGCAATGGTACTGATATCAACTGCTTATTTAATTACTTGAAGTGGTATGGGCCATTTTTGAGAAATTAAGCTTGCTTTATAACCAACTATAAGTTAAAAGTCTTGCTTTTATAAAATATTTTCTCTCCAACTTTCCGACATCATGATTTCTGGTTGAGCTTTTAAAAATGTGACTGCTTTGTAAACATTTAGAATTGAAATCTTGGGCATGATTTTACATCCCATGGGCGGGTGCCTACCCGACCCGATTGGGCGTAAAATATTGCTCGGTGACGTCGGGCAAGCGTCCCGACGCCATCGTGCACTTGTGTGATATTTCGGTCGGCAGATGCACACAAGATGGCATGCCCGCCAACAATTAAGAGGCCCATTAAGGCCCTTGATGAATTAAAACCTATTTTTAGCTGACCATCCAACCTTTTGGTTGGGATGAAGCTTCCACAATTACATAAAAAATAAATATGAATTTTTGGGCAGAATTTTTATTCTGCTGATGTTACTGTGAATAAGTCGCATATCGGGACGTTTTTTTCAGATTTTAAAAATCTTTATTGTTGATTTTAAAACTGTTCAGCTCCCTGCCTTCAGGGATCTTTCAGAGCACGGTCCCCCGAGCTGGCGCAGGCTTTTGTGTTCAAACTCCTCCTGCCCCCACCCATGAGGTTCTCAGCGCGAGTTTCACGCTGGCTGGCCATTAATTTTCCAGCCAGCGTGGAGTCGCAGTCGGGTGCCAATCGTGGGCAGCAGACCATCTCCTGGCCTCTCCCATGCCCGCCCGCCCTGCCTGCCCAATGACCCGAAAATCCTGCCCCTTGTAAGTAAACAGTTGCCTATATGTGGCTCTCCAAAATAAGTTTCTAAAGTTTCTCTTCCAATTTTGTTTCCACCTAAAAACACTTGTATTTACCATTTGACTATGGAAACACCACAGCCAATTTATTAATAAGGGTAAAAAAATCATTTGAATCTGTTCATAATGTACTGTTGATGCACTTGAATGTTTGTCCTAATTTGAGATTCATTGCTGCAGTAGCAGAGTGTGCCACATGATTATTAAAATGAAAGGGTCTCAGAAGAGACTGGCCTATCTTCTGTGTGTAATGTGCAAGGCACTTGCCCACTTCTAGGTAAAACACACTGCAGCCCTGGTGGAAAATTACCATTAATTATGTCCCTTAACAAAAGCTATGTAGTGCCTTCAATGTGAAAAATGTCCCAAGATGTTTCACAAAGATGCAGTTGACATTGAGCCAGAGATTGTGATATTAGGAGGAATTAATTGGCCAGAGGTAGGTTTTAAGGAAGGCCTTAAGGAAAATGAGAAAAATATAGTAGAGAAGTTTAAGGGAGGGAATTCCAGAGCTTGGAACCTAGATGGTTCAAGGCATGGCTGCCCATATTCTGGTTAGAATGGGTGATGTACCAGAGGCCAGAACTGCAGGAACACAGAATTCTCAGGGTGCTATTTGGCTGGAGGAAGTTACAGAAATAGGTCAGGTTGAGGCTATCAAGAGACTTTAAGGCTGATGTAAGAATTTCAAATTGGAGGTGTTGGGAACTTTAAGGAAATTTAGGTCAGGGAGCGAATGGGACTTGGTCCAGAGGGTCTCTAATACAGTCAGTTGAATTTTGGATGAGCTGAAGTACATAGAAGATGGAAAATAGGATGCAGGTCAGGAGCACATTGGAGTAATTGGGTTTGCGGGGGACAAAAACTGGAGTGAAGGATTTCAGGAACAAATGGATTGAGGCAAGAGTGATTGAGTGGACTGCCAGCTGCAGATGCTTGAAACTCTTTCGAGTTATCAACAGTCACAGATTGCAACTCTTTCGAGTACAATCATGGTTCTTGGTTTCCGGGAGTGGGACATGAACCCACAACCCTCTGATTCAAAGGCGAGGGTGCTATGAACTGAGCCACAGCTGACGCTTGAAACTCTTTCGAGTTATCAACAGTCACAGATTGCAACTCTTTTCGAGTACAATCACAGTTCTTGGTTTCCGGGAGTGGGACATGAACCCACAACCCTCTGATTCAAAGGCGAGGGTGCTATGAACTGAGCCACAGCTGACACCTCTTTTTATCAACAGTCACAGATTGCAACTCTTTTGAGTATAATCACAGTTCTTGGTTTCCGGGAGTGGGACATGAACCCACAACCTTCTGATTCAAAGGCGAGGGTGCTATGGACTGAGCCACAGCTGACACCTCAAAATTCTTTCGAGTTATCAACAGTCACAGATTGCAACTCTTTCGAGTACAATCACAGTTCTTGGTTTCCGGGAACTCTTTCGAGTTATCAACAGTCACTGATTGCAACTCTTTCGAGTACAATCACAGTTCTTGGTTTCCGGGAGTGGGACATAAACCCACAACCCTCTGATTCAAAGGCGAGGGTGCTATGAACTGAGCCACAGCTGACGCTTGAAGATGCAATTGCTATGCCTTCCTGGATCAATTAGAAACAAATTGCTCCTTGGTTAGATCCTGGGGTCAATTATAGGTCAGCCTGTAACACTCATTTTATAAAACACCTTTATTGGAGTGTTACACCTGAAGTCAACCAGAAGGTATTTCTTAATTGTTAATGGAAAGTTTATGCTTTGGAAATAATTTGCTTTCGCGTTCAATTTTTGCAAAATAATGTGCCATATAAAATTGAATATGTCAATCACAAAACACTTATTTATTTGTATTTGAATATACAGACTACAGATTTCAAACCTCTCCCAGATTTTAACATAGTACTTTAGAATTCTCAGCTAGCTGTTAGCTTAAAGAGATGTCTCGCTTGGTAGTTTAATGCTCGCTTCTTGTCTTGCGAATCCCATCTGTTACTGTGCATCCCTCCCCCACACTTCTGTCACTGGTGAAAATGCTCTTACTAATTAGCAGATTTCCAGAGAGTGCTGGGATCTTGGGGGAAACCGTGAACCATTTCCAAGAATGTCAACAGACCTCTTCTGCCTTGTGCTGATTCATCTTCCTTTGTGCTGTGCTCTTCTCGGAATGTAGAATTTGCACATTATCATTGACTGGCATAAACTGTCAGGACGAAGAAAAGGCAATGAGAGAAGAAACCAGAAGAAAAATATGGTAGAATCAGAGGCAGAAAAGACAGTGATAATGTGGATGATTTAGAATAAACCAGGATTGAATTCCACAAAGAGACTTGCTACCAGCCCTGGTCTGACCACAGTTTTAATTAGATTTCCCTGTAGAAGGAATTTTATCAATCCTGTCTGAAAAGAATCTATCCCCCACTGTTTGGAATATGTGATCTACAAGCTTTGTTATGCTAAAAGTGACAATGGTGGTGCAATTTCTACCAGTCTTGTGGTTTGATTTGAGAGCTGAATTCTAACATTGTGCTTGTCAACACCTGATTGGTGCTGTGATTTTTAATGTTTAAATTGTTCTATCAGCCGTTTGCTACCAGTAAAGCTCTAGCTACCCCACAGTGAATGGAGCATGCGCAACCCAGTGTAGTACTAAGGCAAGCATGTAAATGTGTCCAAGGTTCAATTCCCTAGCTGTTTGCATTGCGTTAGCTGATCCCAGCTCGGGCAAAAGCAGTAGGACATCACAATAGGCTTTGGAGTCCTTGGGGTAAGGAGGGTGCAGTGAAGCAGCCTGAGTCACTGCTCCAAATGATGATTCAACATGTACTGGTGGGTATTAGAATTGAGTAGCTACAATAGAACCTACTTGCATTTATATAGCACCTTTAACATAGTAAAATACCCCAAAAAGAGGAATGCCATTAGACAAACGTTGACACCAAGCATGAGATTTTGGCCTGGAATCAATGGTGCTCACTATTGATCTCAAAGAAAGCTGCTCCAATTGTGGTATATTGTAAGATCTGATCATTTTGTTACATTGCTCTCTCTGCTGCATGATGGCTGCACCACCCCCCCCCCCCCAACACCACCACTACCACCACCACCACCCTGACTGGGGGCGCCGATCGGAAGACTGCCCGCTGGTGCCCGCTCCTGCACATCCACCCCAATGGGGGGAAAATGTTGCCCGTGATGTTAATAGCCCAGGATACAATGGAAAATTTACATTTAAAGAGGAAACTCGGTATAAACAGAAAGGAGTTTTGCGTGTGCATGTCAGAGACATTTAAGACCTAACCAGCCAGTAAACCTACAACTGTGTCTACAAAGGAAACACATTGAAAGGAACTTCATTTTGAATTCATAAGGTCAAATGTGCTTTGCCTGATGTCTGTTTAAAGTCTATGCGCTACTGTTGCCTTGGTGAAGATTTGCCTGGGACTGATTAATTTGGGGATTTGTTTAAAAGTTATTATGGTAGTAATTTGTAGACATGTGTATGTGTTTAATTTGTTGTTAAATGAAGAAATGTTTAATTTAGTTTTATATATAAAAAAACCTTTCGAGGCTCGGTGGAATTATTCCTGAGCCAGAAATTTTCCCGCATTGGGTGGGCTCGGCAGGAACGGGTGGGGGTGGTCGCACTGCCATTTTACGTGGCCTGGCCAATTAAGGCCCACCCAGCGTAATACACGGGTGGTAGTGCTTAGCGCTACCTGTGCAGGTGTTGGGGGGGGTGGTGAAGGGAGAGTCAGGGCCAGCGCTCTTTTGCACGGATCTTCCTGAGCCACGGAGCTGCCTCAGGGAGATTGAAGCGGTTTGTAAAAACATTTTTACAGAAATTAAAAAGTTGATTAGACATGTCCCCTCATGTGACTGTGTCAAATGAGATGGGACATGTTTTTATTTTTCATATAAAATTTTTATTTAAGTAGTAAAAGCTTTAGGAAAGTTTCCTAAAAAACATGAAGGCCGCTTGGCCTTTTTGCCTGCCCACCAACCTTGAGGTTGGACCGGCAGCATAAAAAATGACATTAATTAATTTGTTAATGGCCTTAATAGACCTATCAGTTATTGGCAGGCTCGCAGCCGACTCCGGTGCATGCCCACTGAGCAAAACATTGCGAGACAGTGCTTTGACATCAGGCGTCATTTTACATGCTAGTGTGTTGGGCCCATCCCCGCACGCTGACTGAAAAATCCTGGCCCTGAATTCAGAGCTGCATCTCAAACATACCAATTGAAAATATAGGTTATGACAGTTGTTCAAGTTTCCCTCTGGGATTTAATCAACTCCGCCTTTACCATAACATTGGTGTCACAGGTGGGAGCTGGGTGAAGGTGAGGACTAAAGCACGATGAGACACTCCAAATAGTGTGGCAAGGTGCTACCCTCTCCCCTTACACCCCAACTTCTCCCCAGTAGGAAACTGAACCCTGGTTTCTTGCATGACAGGTGGGGATAATAACCACTTTACTCAGGAGGAATGCCTTCACTTCAACAGCACACCCATGGGGAAGATTAGATTTTTTTTTTTATTTGTTCATAGGCCAGCATTTATTGCTCATCCCTAACTTCCCTTGTTCAGAGGGCTTTTTTTTTTTAAAGAGACAACCACATGTAGGCCAGACCAAGAAAGGACAGCAGATTTCCTTCCTTAAAGGGCATTAGTGAACTAGATGGGTTTACAATTGACAATGGTTTCATGGTCATCATCAGACTTTTTAGTTACAGATTTTTATTGAATTCAAATTTCACCATCTCCCATTGTGGGATTTGAACCTGGGCCCCCAGAGCATTACCCTGGCTCTCTGGAATACCAGTTCAGTGACAATACCACTATGCCACCACCTCCCCCAGCAACTTCTGGATTTCTGTATGTGCAGACAGCTGAAGTTGCTGCCAGTTTTCGAGGAAGAATGATAGAAAAACTGGCAGTTTCACTGTAATTACCAAGAAGCAGAGAGGGAGGTGGCAAAGTGGAAATGTTTAGGGCAGCAATTCCAGAACTTAGGGCTGAAGCCATTGAAGGCATGGTTGCTAATGGTGGGGCAAAGAGAATGAGGGATGTTGAAAAGGCCAGAGTTGCAGGACCACATAAATCTCTGAAGTTTAAATGGCTGAAGAATGTTGCAGAAATAGGGGAGGGCAAGGCCATAGAAGGTTTTGAACATGAGGACCAGAGTTTTATATTTCAGACGTTGGGAACTAATATAGGTCAGCAAACAAATGGCTGATGGGAGAATGGAACTTGGTGCAAGTTGGGATAGGGACAGCAGAGTTTTGAATGTGGTCAGTAAATCAAGGACGGAAGATGCGAGATGAGCCAGTGGAGCGCTAGAATAATCATTATAATTGGCCAGTGCTCCAGAGGGAAAAATGTCAGCCAGGGTTCTTGCTTGCAACCAGTCTGCAATGGAAAGTGCATATGTGTGAACATCTGGTAAGGGAAACATTAATTTGGGTGCAACAATTTTTCTCAAACAATTTTCACATGAAAAGTTTATAGGCCAGGAAAATGTCCCAGAAAAAGTTAGCTCTTGGGGAGAAGGGCAGGAAGGAAAGAACATTGGAGAGGGATTTTGCGGATGGTCTAGTTCATGCTATAGTTTAAAACTTAAAAGTTTTGAGAGCTTGACATTCCTGGGTTCCAGTTGTACTGCCACTGGTGCAAAATCAAAGTGGAGTGGAGTGTAATGTCTTCACCATGAAACCAATTCTTACTCTGTCATGGGTTTGACCACCATTATGCTGCACTACTATTATTGTACTAAAGTCACATTACAGTGCTACAGATAGAATAGTTCCCATAATCATACTGCTTTGAATCTAACGTCTGATGTGTAGCACTGTTTCTTTTTCACTTCTATTTTCCTCAACCACAGCAGTGACCTGCTGGTGAGACAAATCAACTCTGTTCTAAGCAACCTGAACTTGTTAGATTCAGAACCATTAACTGTGATTCCAGATGTGAGATTTTCAGCTGTAAACTCTGCACCTGAGGTATTCACAAACGTTAACACGCATAAGCATTACTAAATCTGATGAGAGGTTTCTCGTATCAAGACGGTAGTGGTAAATCTTGAGGTTCTGCACTCAGCATGGAGCTCTGCTCAGTGGGAGTGAAGAACGGATCCATCAGCACCGATGTCTATGTCCCAACTTGTAGTGTTCCAAATTTCCTGGTCGTTAAAATTGATCTCCAGAATTAGAAGTCATTCTCTAATTTGTGCTCCCATGAGGACTGCAGCCCACAAGTTGCCCCATAATTTTTTCAGTTATCTTTCTGTATATTTTTTTTTCTCTAAGCCTACTCAGGTGTGAGGTTTGCTTTTGCTTGCTCTAGAGCTTTGGGCCCCCTACACGAGACATTTGTCAATTGCAGAAGTTGATGGGTCTACTCTTTTCTCTCTCCACCACTTTTCTGCCCTCTTCAATAGGATGTGGTTCATGGGCTCCTGGTATCCTCCAGTATGTAGCCCAAATAGTAAACAGAAAGAAGAAAGCTGGAGACTGCTGGAAGATATCAATGGACTAGCCAAGTGGGTGGAACAGTGACAAATGGAGTTCAGCCCAGAGAAGTGTGAGGTAATTCATTTAGGGAAGGGTAACACGGCAAGGGATATGCAATAAATGGTGGGAAACTGAGAAGTATAGAGGAACAGGGGGATCTTGGAGTGCATGTCCACAGATCCCTGGTTGGACAGGTAGATGAGGTGGTCACAGAGGCATACAGGATACTTGGCTTTATAAGTTGAGGTGTTAAATATTAGCTCAGGGAAGTTATAGTGGAACTGCATAAAACAGTAGTTAGGCCACAGCTGGAGTACTGTGTAACATTCTGGTCACCACACTATGGGGAAAGATGTGGTTGTGCTTGAGACGGCACAGAGGAGATTTATTAGGATGTTGCCTGGACTGGAGAATTTTAGTTATGAGGAAAAATTGGATAGACTAGGATCGTTTTCTTAGAAATGGGGGAGGCTGAAGGGAGACCTAATTGAAGTATATAAAATAATGTGGGGTTAAGATTGAGTGGATAGGAAGGCCCAATTCCCCTTAGTTTAGAGGTCAATAACCAGTGGACATAGATTGAGGGTAAGAGGTAGGCGGTTTAGGGGGATTCAAAGGGAATTTTTTTTTTCACCCAGAGGGTGGTGGAGACCTGGGACTCAGTGCCAAAAAGAATGGTAGAGGCGGAGACCCTCATAACAGTTACGATGTACTTGGCTGTGCACTTGAAGAGCTGTAATCTACAAGGCTAAGGACCAAGAGCTGGAAAGTGGCATTGGGAAAGAAGGGTCCTTGTTGGGCAGCATAGGGCATAATGGGCTGAATGGCCTCCTACGATGCTGTAAAGTTATGGTTTTAAATAAACATTGAAGAGTGAACCTTGTGGGAAATATTAATTGTATTAATTGCCCACTTTAGAGCCTCAATTAGCATTGGGGCGGGAAGGCTGTCCACAAGCCTTCCCACCGCAGACTTAATTGAGGTAGAAGGTGGGAAGGCGGTGGGGTCCCCACTCCACAAACTCTAGCACAAATAAATGCCACTCCCTCACCCCACCACCCCCAACACCAGACAGGCTTGCTTTGGGGTGGGCATTAAATCCCCCTCCATGTCTCCATGCATATTTAGCGCATTGATTCTAATCTATAGGCCACAGTCTCAGTGAAAGATGGGCTTTTAGCTTTCCATAGTGTATAAGACATGAAACTCAATGCTTTGTTTGTTTTACTCAAAATCCATTGAACTTTATTAAAATGGGCAATATAAAAGTTCTTCACATTTTTTACCTTTTGAAAGTTTTATTATTGAAGTGATAGATGCACTCCCATGAATATCAATCACTGATAATCTGACTTTAATTACGAGAAACTAAGTACTACACATCTGTGGAAAGGGACAGTGATTTTAAATCATTTTAGCATCTGTTATTTACAACGTCAAGTTCAAAGTTGCCGTAATATGAGATCTCTAACAATCTACAGGGTAGATGGTTTGTATTTCATTATATTCCTATTAGTAATTCACATCATAATGCGCAATGTTTAGGTAATCAACTACACAGTTGAAAGTATAATATAGTACATCTGTGTAAAGAGAGACTGCTGTGTTATTTGGTTTTGGTTTATGCTGCGGTCAGCTCGCATGTCGTTAGAAGGTGAAGCTACTTGGATTACACTGCAGGACACCCATTCCTTCTTTATTTCTCTATATATGACAATTAACCACAATTATGCTGATTAAAACAGTGAGATTTAAACTGCAAATAAAGTTCATAACTTTTGACTAATTAGAACTGTTTGTTTATTTCTATTCAAAGAACGTGAAAAAGATTGAGGCCGTGGCCTTGTTTTGTCCAGTGCATCTATTGTGATCTGTATCCCAAATGTGTACTGACTCTGCTTGGCTCCTGAGGTTGAGTATTTTTGGAGTAGTGTGGTATAGGAAAAAACTATTTGTACATATACAGGAAGCCTATCTTTATTGAACGATTTGTTACAATTACTAGCAACATGCCCAACATTGAAGCCTGGCCCACAGTGCAGATTTTCATTGATTGGTTTTGGGAGGAATTAATCAGATAGGTTTTGTTTACATAATTTGATAAAAGATCTTTATAATCTTTAGATTTATGATCTTTAAACTTGAGATGCTTTCATGCATTATTAATTTTTAAAAATACTTAACTTCAATTTGGTAAAAACACCTAATTTGGAAAAGTATACACAACAAAGAAAATCTAGTACTATTTGCATGCTTTAAGAATGTATATTATAAAGATCAGTTTTCTGTGTGCGTTTATTTGGAACTGTAATCCTCTCATACTTGCCTATTATTGCTTGGAGCACTCTGCAATAAACAATAAAAGCATCGCTATTTTTTATAGTGGTGGTACTGTTCTTTAAGTCTTGAGCGCAATATGTTCATCAGACAAGAAAATAAAATGCTCTTCTGTGTAACAATATGGACTCACAGAAAGAAGCTTAGAAAAAAGTGTTTAGGAACCTTCTGTTATGAAAAATGTTACTTTATAGTGTACATTTATATACTCAATTCATTATCAGCTTTACATTGATCGACTGACATTTAAAGTTTGAAGAATTTTGTTGAAAACTTTTAATTTTTTTATTCACTCAGTGAATAAACTGGGCATCACTGGCAAGCCAGTATTTATTGCCCCATGTAACTCCTTCCACCAGTGCATGCGCAACTGTTGCTAATACCTTTTTGCTTGGCAGGTGCATTGATGAAGTGAAGTTTCAGAAAGTTCCTTTAAAAAATCCCTGAAGACCACAAAGAACCATGCTGTGCCAAAATGAACTTTTCCAAAGGTTTCTTGCTCAGACCAGTAGGGGCAGAAGTTTGGAAAGTTTCGGGCAATGAGCTGTGGAGCTGTCACCCAGTTTGGAAAGGCTTTGTGGAGCAAATTGCTGCACAGCCCAGCTAGCTCAGTTGGTCATTAATGGAACTCTTAATCCCAGCGTCATGGCTTCGAGCCCCACATAGAATGATGATTTCTTTATCTAGCTCATCCCTAATTGCCCTTGAGAAAGTGATAGTGAGCCATTGCCTTGAACTGTTGTAGCCCATGTGGTGTAGGCACACCCACAATGCTGTCAGGGATGGTGCTCCAAGACTTTTACTGGCTAGTACAGTATTATGAACAGCGCAAAGCCTTGTAAATGAGTATGAAAACCAAAAGCTCCTCAGTTTAACCAGGTCACAATTTAAAGGATATAGCAACAATGCGAAAAACCATTTTGCAGCAAGAGCCTTTGGAAAAAAAATCCATTGGACTATCTAGCCTTTTTTCATTCGCTCACCAGATATGGGATGGACACCATTATTGCCTTTCCTTAATTGCCTTTTAGAAAGTGGTGGTGAACAACCTTCTTGAATGCAACTGGCTTGCTAGGCCATTTGAGGTCAATTTAGGATCAACCGTATTGCTGTGAATCTGAAGTCACATATGAATCAAATCAGGTACAATGTCAATTTGCTTCCCTAAAGGACATTAGTGACTCAGAAAGGTTTTTAACAAGAATCTATTAGTTTCTTAGTCATTACTAATACTAGTTTTTGATTCCAGACTTATTTAATTCATTGAATTTAAATTCCCCAGTTACTATAGTGGACTTGAATTCACTGGGGAGAATTTTCTTCCCGTCAGGGGGGTTGGGCGGGAGCGGGCGCAGGCGTGTGAAACTGTCATATCAGCTGGGACATGTCTATTGATTTTATTAAAATTTTTTACAAGACTTTGAAAACCTTCATGAAACCTCACCCCACCCTTGCATGAGGTTTCATGATAAATGCGAAGGCCGCCTGGGTTCTTCGCCTGCCCGCCAACCTTAAGGTTGGATGGGCAGCTCAGTTACTTGTTTCAATTGATAGTTAACTGGCCTTAATAGGCCTTTGGCAGTTCGGCAGGCACACAGTTGAATCTGATGCGTGCCCGCCGAACTGAAAATCTGAATGATGCGCGGTGATGTCGGGGCGCACGATTGTCTTGGGATTACTCCAGGGGCAGAATCTTCTGTTCGATGGGTGGGGCCCACTCACTGACACGTAAAATGAAGCAGGGTGACATCGGGTGTGTATTCTGACATCGCCCCGCGTCATTTAGATTTTCAGGTCCGCGGGCGCGCAACCGACTTGGCTGCATGTCCGCCGACCTGTCAACAGCTATTAAGGCCATTAGAGAACTAATTGGAATCATTAATGGACCTGCCCGTCCAACCTTATGGTGGACGGGCAGGCTGGGAGCCCTTGCGGACTTCTGAAAAAGCATGAAACCTCATCCACGGGCGGGATGAGGTTTCTTGAGTGATTAAAAAATCTCAGACTATTTCAAAATAAAAGTTATGGACATGTCCCAACTCATGTGACAGTGTCACATGAGGGGTCATGGCGGTGAAATTTTTTCTCTCCTCTATTTGAAGTTTCAAACCTGAGCTGATCTCCCTAAGGTAGCACACTGCCTCAGGGAGATCTGTGCGCTCTTTCGCGCACTCCCGGCTCAGGGAATCCCCCCCCGCCTGCGCAGGCAGCGCATAGTGCTTCCTTGTGGATGTCAATTAAGGCCCGCCCATGTAAAATGGCGGCGCACCCCCGACTGGGAGCGCTGATCGGGAACCCGCCCCGCTCACGCCCGCTCCCGCACATCCCCCCACAATGGGGGGAAAATGTTGGCCCAGGTCTCTAGGTTACTAGTTCAGTAACAGATTCACTATGTTTGTACATGTAGCAAGATTCTGGTCATAATCTTAATTTTAACCATGAAGAGGTATCTGATGAAAACACAGCTCTTTACAGCTGAAAGTAAATCATACAGTAATGATGATACAGTATATAATTGTGGAGTCATGTGGGTTTAAAAAACAAGGTGGGGAAGAGCAGAAATCAAGACAATGTATTGCTTAGTTGTCCTTATGGTTGAGAAGTGCACTTTTTTTTGAAATTGGATTTGAATCCTAAGACTGTTAATTAATTGTCCAAGTTGAGTTGGACACTTGGGCTCAGGCAAAGTGCTACAGCTCACAAGGCAGAAAAAGTTAAAGCGTATTTGCAATCCTCTCAAAATGCCAATTATATCAACTGTGGGGAAAGCCTTCAGCACAAGATGAAGGCCGCTTTATGTTTTCTTGAAGAGGAGTAACCTAGAGGGAGGACACCAGCAGGAATGGATATCAAGAGAAAAAAGCAATGTAGAGTAGAATTATCTTCATTTGACCACACTGGCTGAACATCAATAAGCATCACTGCAACTAACTGCCTATAATTCTTAATTACAGCTATGAAGGTACAGAGAAAGAATACATTGCATTCAAGATTTATATTCCAAAATACATTTTCCTCTGAAATGAGATCAGCACCAGTATATTAAATGGATCTTGTTTGACATAATGTAGGATTTCTAAGGCCTCAGATAGAAATGATTGATTCTCAAGTATTTTTCTTCAGGGTGTTGGTGCTATTGATTTTTCCAATGCTTTTACTCATGATTGACATTATTCACCTCCTTAGGGACTAAGACATTTCTTTGCAGCTGCATGAGTCTGGTGGTTTTGTTAGCTTCATTAAATATGCAACCAAAATAATTCTGTGTTGCATCCTCATAATGACACAGTAAAACATTTCAGCAATCTCCAAGAAGCATGCTTTAGTCACAGTTACTACAGTGACTGGTTGCAGTTTTCAAAATGGAGAATCTGAATTAAATCGGGGGAAAAAATGCAAATAAATCATCACACTACTTCAGGATGGACTTATACAAAAAATTTGGATGCAAATGAAATAAAGATGAAATTGCTCTAATTTGAGCCTTTTTTAATAGCCAGCATGTGAGACAGATATCATAAGATGATCAGAATATTGTATGTAAAATGCTGGGCATAAAAATATTTACTTAAAAAATATTTTATGCAGCTACCAACACACAATTTCATAGTCAATTTGTTGATTTTTGTCCTAATTTTGCACATTTGATTACTTGCACAATTTAAGTGCAATGCCTCACGAGGATAAAGGTCAGAGATGAAAATTGACCTTTTTCCGTTCTATCAGGAATTACAGGCATTAAAACAACAGTGCACAATCAATATGTCATCCACAATATCGTGATTGTTGTCATTACTGATTTTGTTATTGATTTTTAAATCTTGAAGTACAGCAATGGTTTCCCAAATTTTCCCTTTGTCAGTAATTTTCAAGTCATGTATCTTTTTCCCCCCATCCCCCATATGAAAAAATATTTCATAGCAGAGGGTGCAGCTGAAGAAGTGTCCCATAGTCAATGGTATTTAGAGGGGAAGAAAGGTTTTCATTTATACAGCAACTTTAATGACCACTGGACATCCCAAAATGCTTTACAGCCTTTGAGGTACTTTTGAAGTGTAGCCACTGTTGTGATGTATGAAATGTGACCTTGCACACAGCAAGCTCCCACAAACAGCAATGTGCTAATGGTCTGGTAATATGTTTTTAATTGAAGGATAAATATTGGCCACACATCTGGGATAGCTCCCTTGCTCCTCTTCAAAATAGTATCATGGGAGTTTTGTTTTGCATTCACCTGAAAGTCTGGACAGGGTCTCAGTTTAACATCTCATCTGAAAGATGACATTTGTGCCCCAGTACTGCACTGGAGTGTCAACCTTAATGTTTGTGCTCAAGCCCTGGAGTGGGACATGAACCTACAACTTCCTGACTCAGAGTGAGAGTGCTACCTACTGGGCCACGACTGATGCTGAATATTTTTGTAGTCGGTGATAAATAGCGGGGATTTCACATTTTAAGTTAATGCAATTTATTCCATATATGTAAGATAAAAGACATGACACTCTCCCAGAACATGTGTGCCACATGTGTACACTTCCAATGGGACCTGCTAGATACCCACCTCAATCTTAAAACTTAACTTTGCTTCGCCATCCGATACTCCCTCCAACTTGATGCTAGTATATCCACAGCTACCCCAACTGGAATTAACTCATCACAGATCAGGGAGCAAGCTTGAGCACTCCTGGTCTTACGGCTTAGAACAACATAATACTACACCTATTGCAGTTGATAAAGTAATTATTCAATTAATGTAACATTAACAACTTTGAGGGGAATTTTTTTTATAAGAACAAATCCAAGGCATTCTGATCCGCAAAATAATATTTTCACCTGTTCCTCTCAGACAGTGTTGCCTTCATGGGCCATGAAGGTGCTTAACGTGTGGAATTTAACCCTTGATTCTGCTATTATGCATATCTCGAACAGATCCTAGTGCTACAATTAAGAATTTCAACAGCTTTTGGAAAAGGCCTTTCCAAACCTTGGGGGCCAAACTAAAAGACAGCAAACTGTCAGATAAGAAAGATGAACACAGAAAGGACTGAATTACCTGGAATTGGAGAGTTGGATTGCTGGTGGGCAGGGTGGTGCTGGTGGTACAGAGTAAGCAGGGTAAAGGGCTGCAAGAGGTCACTGAACCATAGCTTGAAAACCCCTGCTATAGAAGATGCACCTTAGATAGTGTAAGATGTGTAAGAGACCTCTTTACAAAGCTGCTGGAGACTTTAGGGGCTTTTTATTCAGAATGGGGCTACGCAATTGTTCAGCAAACACTTGAATGAAATTTTCCATCTAAATAACATGAGGCTCATGTTCACAACCTTTTCTAGGTTGAGCTGTTTTATTTTATTGTTTATTCCCACATTGACACATTAAAACATTTATTGCTCTGATAATTTAATTACTCTCAAGAAAGAGCTGGACGTATCTCCAGTTAAGAATAGGCTGAAGATACTGTATGGAACCCAATGCCACACACTGCTAGACTGATAATGAGTCACTGTGTAAAAGACAACTGGCAACATTAGGATCATAGAATGGTTACAGCATAGAAAGAGGCCATTTGGCGCATTGTGATTGTGCCAGCTCTCTACAAGGACAACTTAGTTTGTCCCACTCTCCTGCCCTTTCCCTTTAGCCCTGCAAACTTTCTCTTGAGCTAATTATCCAGTTCTGTTTTGTAAGTCACTATTGAATCTGCCTCCACTACACTCTCAGGCAGCGCTTCCCAGATCCTAGCCACTCACTGCATAAAAACTTTTCCTCATTTCGCCATTCATTTCGATATTCACTGTAAATTGGTGTCCTTTAGTTTTCAACCCTTTTCAATGGTTTCTGTCTATCTACTCATGATTCTGAAAACCTCTATAAAATCTACTCTCAACCTTCTCTCCTTTAAAGAGACCAGCTCCATCTTTGCCAAACTATCCATGCAACTGAAGTCCCTCACCACTGGAACCATTCTCATAAATCCTTTTTGCACCCTCTCTAATGCCTTCACATCCTTACTAAAGTGTGGTGCCCTGAGCTGGACACAATACCCCAGTCAAGGCTGAACCAGTATTTTATAAATGTTCACTCTAACTTCCTTGCTTTTTAAATTTTTGTTTCATTCTTTATAAAACCCAGGATCCTACATGCTTCATTAACCACTGACCTGTCACTTCAATGATCTGTGCACACATACTCCCAGGTGCCTCTACTCCTGCACCCACTTTAGAATTTTATATAGCCTCTCCTCATTCTCCCTAACAAAATGTAACATTTCACACTTCTGTGCATTAAATTACATCTGCCATGTGTCCGCACATTCCGCCAGCCTGACCATGTCCTCTTGAAGTTTCTCACTAACCTCCTCACAATTCAGTAACATTTCTGGTTGAATTATAAGACTGTTTTAATGTTCTGTGGTTGGAGAAAATATTCCACAGGGTTATACTTTACTGGATGCTTAACAGTAGCTTGCCAGCATTGAGAGAGTAGAAGTGAGTCATTGAAAGGGAAAGCCCTCCATGAGTGCAGGCAATGGGTTTGACAGGCTGACCTTTTATTTGTTCCTTATGTCACAACATATTATCTTTTACCTGTTGATTAAAATGTACTATTTTTTATGATAGATTCTATTGCAAGGTGGATGGCAGTCCATGTGCTGTACTGTATTTTACTTAATTAGCTGCTTTCCTATATAGGATCAAAGACAAAAGTGATGATGATCATTTGCCCATTCATCTGTTTGATGTCATGACAGAGCACGTCAAGTGTCACCCTATAGCTTGTCCCGTTTAATCTGTTGCCTCTTAGTTAATTGGTTTGTGCTTTATAATCAAGCAATTGACAAACTTCTGAAAAATCAGCACACCATAAAACTGTTCGCTGCACACACTTATGTGCAAAAAGTGCTTACACTCATTCTTGTGTCCAATGATTGAACTAAATCTCAAATTTCTATTGGAAGAATATCATTCCAGCATCGATCTGGATGTCTGACAAAAAGCAGAATGACCATTAATGGATAAATTGATCCAAAACAAATTAATAAATTGCATAAGTGCTGGTGATGGAAAAGGTTTGATTCATCATCAATACACTAAGAGATAGCTGACAGCCCATTGTGAGGGCGGTTGATTCACTGAGGACCTGGGATTTACAATACACTATAAACTTCAAAATTTGGGCTCTGTGCCCAATCTTTTATAATTAAACCAAGGGTTAGGTTATGAGGAAAGGCTGAAGAAACATGACAGGAGCCAACTGATGTAGGATATCATGGAGAAATATAAAATAGTAACTGATATGGAAAGCAGAATCTGTGCTCAAAACTGTAAGTAAATTTAGGACTGATGGGAAGTTCTTCACCCACAAGAGCAATGAACACTTGCAATGACCTTTTGGGTGAAGAAAACTCTGGAGTTATTTGAAAGACAGTTGGATAATGCACTGGTGAGGTTGTGGGGTTTTCTGAATAGTTCAGTTATGATGGGCTGATTGAATTTCCTCACAAAGATGGGCTGAATAGCCTTCCTCGCCCACATTTATTTTGCGTTCATAGTTGTCAACCATTATTGTGGCTGAAAATGTTGAATTCATTTGCTGACTAACTTAAGCTTTGGTAGAAGTAGACTTGAATCTGTCAGTGAGGTGATGTAACTTTGACAGAAAATTGTTTTCTAGATACAAAAGCAAAATACTACAGATGCTGGAAATCTGAAATAAAAACAGGAAATTCTGGAAATACTCAGGGCAGGCAGCGTCTGCAGAGAGAGGAAATAGATAACATTTCAGGTCAATGACCTTTCATCAGAATTGTTTTCTAAATAATGAGTGGAATTTTTCCAACCCGCCCATGGTGGTTTTCGTGGTGGGCTGGAGCAGAGAATCCAGCGGTGGGCAAAAAGTCGCAAACCTGCCAACGTAAAAATAGGTTGTAGTTCTCCCGATGGTGCATTCATGGCGGGTCAGTTATCCCGCCGACTAGTGGCACGAACGTCATTTGCATTTATTAACATGTCATGGATGCTCATTAAAAAAGCTGCTCACCAGAATCTGGTCAAGCCTTCCAATCTTGTGTTGCTCCAGCGGGAAATTACGTTGGTGTAGTAATTGTAAGTAAACCTTTCATACTGTTTTGGGGGTCATGTAACTGTACAGATGAATCAGCCCTAAGTGCAGGTAATCTTAGAGGCAGAGCTTTTCTCTCCTTGGTCTTGGTTCAAGCATGTATAATCTTTAGAATGATCTACTGAAACGGAGTTGGTGTATTTTGTCAACACTTTGGTGCCTTTGGAGACAGTGTGTTTGGCCAGTTCGCCTGGCAGCATGAGGCGGACGGCGCTCTGGATCTCCCTGGCCGAGATGGTGTGGCGCTTGTTGTAGTGAATGAGGCGCAAAGCCTCAGAGGAAATGCACTCAAAAATGTCGACAACGAAGGAACTCGTAACACTCATGGCCTTGGACGAGATCCTGGTGGAAGAATGGACCTGGGTCAGCATGTAAGTGGAATAGCTCTGCTTGCGAGATTTTCTCCGCCTCTTAGGCGGCTTCTTGGTGACTTTAGTCAGCGACTGTTTCGACGCCTTGCGGGACGCACCACCCTTTGCCGCAGCCACCAGCTCAGGCATTCCACTCAACTCGGACACAAGTCATCAGGAGCTCTGTAAATAAAGTTTACTGTATCGAACAAGAAACCTGTCCAGTACACCGAGTTTATTACAGTCAGCCTCAAACCTGTTTGAAAAGGGGTGGTGTGCACAAGTTGGACCTCAGTTCGCTGGTAACCTCAATGTGAGTGGAACATACATAGCCTACCTGCCATAACGTTGCACCGGTCTTGTTGCGATGAACGCCACACTGCCTGGGGCTGTAGGGTTGGTCTGCTCTTGCTCTTTGCCCACATTGTTCTGAGGAACACCACTATGCTGTGATACTCATGCAGACCTCTGCTTTCAGGAACTAGCATTTCAACCAAGGGTGGGCTGTGAGGCGAGGGTGGGGTTGATGAACACGAGGGTGACAACGGGGAGGGAAGGCTGTGGAATGGCAGTAAGGGGGAAGGGCGAATGCAATGGGATCAATGGGGAGAGAAGGCTGTGGAATGGCAATGAGAGAGAAGGGCGAACACAAGGAGAGTGATGGGGAGGGAAGGCTGTGGAATGGCAGTGAGGGGGAAGGGTGAATATGAGGAGGGTGATGGGGAGGGAAGGCAGTAGAATGGCAGTGAGGGGGAAGGGCGAACACGAGGGGGACCTTTCCGGGGTCGCCCTCTAACCTCTTGTTGCCGCAGGAGTGAGCAGGAGTCTGCTTAGAAAGAAAGGAGGAAGACCTCCTTGCGTTGAAAGCCACTGAAAGCCAATGGCTCCAGTAGCATTGTTAAAGGGCACTCAGAACTCAATGGCTTCAGAATACAGATGCTGCACCTCAAGAGTAATACATAGGAATGTAGAATTTGGGAATGCAGGCAATAGTGAGGGAAGCATGGCTGTCTCATATATGGCATTCCATCAATGAAGGCCTTTCACCAGAATTGACACTCCTAACAGGCCAAAGGGCATCCACTCATTGACCATGAGCACCTGATTGGTCATTAATATGCCACATCAGAGGTTGGAGCACGGAGCTAGGTTGGGTCAATCATCTCACTGAAACTTTAGTATTCCATGCAGGGCACAAGATGTTACATATCTGCGATGCCATCTTGGTCACCACTGCACTCAATTTCTTGGCCTCTGGTACTTTCCAAAGATCAACAGGGGACCTGTGCGGCATCTCTCAGTCCACAACACATCGATGCATAAAGGAGGTCACAGATGCCCTTTACAGGAAGGCCCATCATCATGTCAGGTTTGCTCTGGTTGAAGATAACCAGGCTATGAGATTCACTGGTTTCGTCGCCATCTTAGGCTCCCCAATAGACTGCACCCATGTGGGTACGGGCTCCATGGCAGCAGGCCCTAATGTTTATAAACCACAAGGGCTATATTCCATCAATGTGCAGCTGGTGGGTGATCACTGGAAGCATGTACTGCATGTTTGTGCACGGTACCCTGGGAGTTGCCAGGACTCCTACATCCTGAGTCACTCCCAGGTGCCTGAGATTTTCGAGGGGCTATTATGTCTGCAGGGATGGATGCTTGGGGATAAGAGGTACCCTAAAACACTGGCTGATGACACCGGTGCATCGCCCTCACAGTCGTTCCAAGGAGAGGTACAAAGCTGCTCACAGCTCCACATACTCCCTTACAGAGCAGACCATAGGGCTTCTGAAGATGTGCTTCACATGCTTGGACCGCTCAGGTAGCTCACTCCAATACACTCCCGACAGGGTTTCCCGCATCATCACAGTGTTTTGCACCCTTCACAATCTGGCTATGCAGAGGGGTGACCCCCTGCTAGAGGATGACCTGGAGGAGGATGAGAGCTCATTGGAGGATGAAGGTCCGGAGGCCCAGGAACGTCATGAGGCTGCGAAGTGTTAATATGAGCGCAATTACACCATGGGAGAAGGAAGGCGTGGGAGATGTGCCCGCGATATGTAATTGCTGACAGGTTCCAGGAAGAATAAAGTCAAGTGAGGGAATGTGGCCACATCTCTCCTAGTCCTCAATGTCATTTTCTTTCAACTCAGGGGATGTCTACCCACTTGCTGTGAGAACGAATCCCACACTCTCACTTGCATGTTCTAATGTTATGAATCGCCAGGCCATGACCTTTGCTTTGGTCTGTGGGGCCCTGTGAGTGAGCTCACTCTGGGAACTGAGAGCTCACTTAGGGACGAGAACTTTTGCTGCCACCTAATGATGCAAACACTGCTGCAAATAAGATGTGGACATGCCTAGAGAGCTCCTCCTCCCGTACATGTCTTTTCTTCTGCCACTACCACTGAGGAGACACAAATGCCGCTAGAATGTCAATGCTGATGAACTGCCCTCGATCAATGGCATTCCTTGAGGAAGAAGGGCAAGAAATGCTTACATCACAGATTTCCAATAAAGATTTGAACACATCTCCCTGACATCACACAAGGGGTGCAGAGACTAGTTCAGCTGAGATTGACATCACAGGAATATGAATCTCACAGTGGGACACTATCACCGAGTGGGAGCAAGGCTAAACCTCAAAATAAGAGGATTCCAAAGTACAAAATCACAATGCCTTCAGTTGACAGGAGCATTCACATAACCATTAAGTATATTAACAAAAGTGCAATTTATTTACATGTCTAGCACACCCATGACCCCAAGAGTGACATAAATTTTTCTTAGCTTTCCTAACTCTACTTCTACACCTGGGTGCAACCCCAACATCCGCAACAGAGGCGGAGGCAGCCTGTTGACTGCTATGTCCTGATGTCTGTGATGACCTTGGAGGACATCCTCTGGTGACCCGAGGTCTGGAGGGCCCTTGCCTGATAAGGATCACCTGTTAATGGGCAGAAGCACCCTTGGAGGCCTGAGAAGCTGGAATAGATGGGATCTCAGGCTGTGAGTGGCTGCACACCCTGAGAGGAGGCCCACGGAATGTCCAGCTGATGCTCATCCTCCCGGTGGGTGCCTGAGAGCCTCACTCTGATCCTGCAGGAGAAGGGGCACCCGGAGGGAGGTCAAGGTGCCTTGTCCCATGTGTTGCCTACATCTTGATGGTGCCCACCAGGGTGTGTGGCCATTGAGTGCAGGGCTGAGCACAAATCCAGCAAGAGCTGCTGGACCAAGGGTCTCCATGGTGGTCGCCAACCTTCCCATGGTGACCTCGAGATGCTTGCATGTCAGAGCCACAATATCAGACAGAACGTGGACAGACGCCGCAATCATTCACTCGAGTCTGCTGAGTGGCTGTCGAATCTGTGCCTGATGTTTCACTGCCTGTCGTTGCATCTCCGGCATTGAATTGGTGGCCGCTTCCAGATGATCATCATCTGACTCAGACTGAGCGGGTGGCTGGTCTCCAGCAGTCCTCCGAGTGCCTGATACGTGGGCTGTCCCTGCTTCCAACTGCTGCGGAGATGTGTCAGTGAAGTGTTCCCCTGAACCTAATCTACATCTATGCCCCACCAATGTGTGTATCTCTGAGCTGGTGGAATGTGCGTGTGAGAGCCGTGACAGTTGTCCTGGAGCTTCCTCTGCGGATGAGACCTGTGGGCTCACACTGGTACTGGACTGGCTTGGGGATCTGGATCTGCTGGTGCCAAGAAAATAGAGTTTCAGTTAATGAATCTGAGCTAGATAAGACTGCATGGGGAGGATTTTCCCTTGACGGGCGGGCTCGATGGGGGCAGTTGGAAAGCCAACCATTGCCCACGATCAGGGCTGGACCGTGATTTCATGCTAGTGGGCCAATTAATGCCCACCCAGCGTGTAACCTGAGAGGCAGCGCTCAGCATTGTGTGTGTTGGGGGGGAAGAGGGAGGTGGGCAATTGCGAACTTCGCACATGCGCGCAGGTGCGCGCTGGAAAAGATCCCTGAGGCACAGAGCTGCCTCAGGGAGATGAGCAGTTTAAAACGTCAAAAATAAAGATTTTAAAAACGTTATAAAACATGTCCCCTCATGTGGACCTGTCACATGAGCAGGGACATGTTATAAATGAAATTTAAAATTTTTAAAAAAAATTTTATTTGCTGTTGGAAGCCTCATCCCGCCCGTGGATGAGGTTCCCTAAAAAATGCAAAGGCCGTTTGGCCTTTTCGCCTGCCCGACAACCGTGAGGTTGGATGGGCAGTGAAAAATTTCTTTCAATTATCTTTTTAATGGCCTTAGTACGCCTTTTAATTATCAGCAGGTATGCTGCCAAGTCCGACACGCACCTGCCGGCTGATGATGTCGGGGTGCTTACCTGACGTCATTGTGCATCATTTTACGCTTGGTCAGGCCGGGCACATGCCTGTCTGACGAGTTAAAAATTCTGGCTCACGTGACTCACTGTGAATGTCAGGATTTGAAGAAGTGAGTGAGCTGTGACCTGCACTAGGTTGGTGGGAGAGGCCTATCCCCCCCTCCCCACAGGAGTGATCCCTGTCCTCCCTGCCAGCTTGGCTGACTCAGTAAGGGCAATGATGTCAGCCGTCCCTCCCCTTGTCTGCGATCATTCACGCCTGTTGTGCGCCAGCTTGGCCTGTATGAAGAAGAAAGAAAGGTATGTGATGAGAAGGAAGGGAGCAGAGCTTAGGTGAATAACCTTGAAACTAGGCTAGGTGATAGATCAATAGAGAAGCAGTGGCAGACATTTAAGGGATATTTCAGAGAATTTAGATTAAGTACATTCCTATTATAAAGATAAATTCTAAGGGGAGGACCAATCAGCCGTGGTTAACTAAAGATGTTAAGGAAAGCATCAAACTTAAGGAAAAAGCATACAACTCTGCAAAGATGAGTGGCAGGACAGATGATAGGACAGAATATAAAGAACGGCAGAGAATGACTAAAAGGTTAATCAGGAGAAAGAAATTGGAGTATGAGAGGAAGCTAGCTAGAAATGTAAAGATGGATAGCAAAAGTTTCTACAGGTATTTAAAAAGGAAAAGAGTAAGTAAAGTGGTTGTTGGTCCTCTAGAGAGTGACAGTGGTGAATTAATAGTAGATAATAAGGAAATGGCGGAAGAAATGAACAAATATTTTGCTTCTGTGTTCACTATAGAGGATACAAAAAACATTCCAGTAATAACTACAAATCAGGAGGTGAAAGGGAGAAAGGAACTTGGTGAAATTGAAATCACTAGAGAAATGATACTGAGCAAGTTGATGGAGCTGCGGGCTGGCAAGTCTCTGGATCCCGATGGACTACATCCTAGCATCTTAAAAGAGGTGGCTAATGAGGCAATTGATGCGCTGGTGTTAATTTTTCAAAATTCGCTAGATTCTGGAAAGGTTCCATCAGATTGGAAAGTACCAAATATAACCCCTCTATTCAAGAAGGGAGGGAGACAGAAAACCGGAAACTATAGACCAGTCAGCTTGAAGTCTGTCATGAGGATGTTATTAGAATCGATCATTGAGGTTATAGCTGGGCACTTAGAAGAGCTAAGGCAATTGGGAAGAGTCAGCCTGGTTTTGTGAAAGGAAAATCATGATTAACCAATTTATTGGAGTTTTTTGAAGGATTAACATGCACAGTGGATAACGGGGAACCTATGGACCCACTATACTTGGATTTCCATTAGGCATTTGAGAAGGTGCCACATCAAAGATTATTACGGAAAATAAAAGCGCATGGTGTAGTGGGTAGCACATTGGCATGGATAAAGATTGGCTGGTTGGCAGAAAGCAGAGAGTATGCATAAATGAGTCTTTTTCTGATTGGCAGGATGTGTCGAGTGGAGTCCCTATTGGGGCCTCAACTCTACAATTTACATCAATGACTTAGATAAGGGGGGTGAAGACATGGCAGCTAAATTTGCAGATAACACAAAGATAGGTAGGAAAGTATGTTATGAAGAGGGCATGAGGAGGCTGCAGATGGATATAGATAGGTTGAGTGAGTGGGCAAAGATCTGGCAAATGGAGTTTAATGTGGGAAAATGTAAAATTGTTCACTTTGGCAGGAAGAACAAAAAAGCAGAGTATTATTTAAATGGAGAACAGCTGCATAATTTTGAGGTGCAGAGGGATCTAGATATTATAGTACATGAGTCACAAAAAGTATGCAGGTACAGCAAGTAATTAAGAAGGCTAATGGAATGCTATCCTTTATTATGAGAGGAATTGAACATAAAAGTAAGGATGTTATGCTTCAGTTATACAGGATATTGGTGAGACCGCACCTCGAATACTGTGTGCAGTTTTGGTCTCCTTATTTAAGGAAGGATATAAATGCATTGGAGGCGGTTCAAAGGAGGTTTACTAGATTCATACTTGGAATGAGTGGGTTGTCTTATGAGGAAAGGTTGCACAGACTGGGTTTGTTTCCACTGGAGTTTAGAAGAATGAGGGGTGATTTGACTGAAGTATACAAGGCCCTGAACAGCCTGAACAAGGTGGATGTCAAAAGGATGTTTCCTCTTATGGGTGAGTCCAGAACTAGGGGGCACTGTTTTAAAATTAGGGGTCACCCTCTTAGGACAGAGATGAGGAGAAATTTTTTCTCTCGGGGTTGTGCGACTTTGGAATTCTCTGCCTCAGAAGGTGGTGGAGGCGGGGTTATTGAATATTTTTAAGGCAGAGGTAGATAGATTCTTGTTAGGCAAGGGAATCAAAGGTTATCGGGGGTAGATGGGAATGTGGAAATACGAAACACAAGAAGACCTTATTGAATGGCGGAGCAGGCTCGAGGGGCCAAATGGTCTACACCTGTTCCTATTTCTTATGTTCTTATTATGTTATTACATTCCGTGTTTGTGGTGAGCCCTCCCCAGAAGGGCCAGAGGATGGAGTGTGAGCAACATAATGGATGGGATGGTGGTGATGTGAAAGCCTCGTTGAGAGAACGAGAATGTGTCCCCTGCTAATGGTTGTGTGAGATCCCTGAAGAGAGTAGCCATTTGAGTGCATGGTGCCATGATAAGAGTTTGATATTGGAGTGAGTTGAAGGATGACTTACCCTGATGGAGCGGATGAGATCATTCATCCTCTTCCTGCACTAGGTGGCATTTCAGGGGCAGTTGCCAGCCGTGCTGACTTGCTCCACGATGACCTCCCAACCTGGAGAGGTGAGGCTGTTGTGCTTCCTGCAGGCATCCCTGGGAAAGGCACGTGCCTTTGTGCCTGCAGCCTCCTGATCAATGCCTGGAGGGCCTGCTGGGTGAAGTGGGGTGCTGTCTTCTTCAGGCTCTTGGCCTTACTTTTCTCGCTGCCAGACATCTCTGGTGGGCTGGAGATAGTGAGATTGTATGTTGGACTGGCCTTTAAATATGGCACCTGGACCTTCGAACCCACCAGCTGACAGCGGGCGGATGAATCAGTTCCAAACCTGCCGGGTGATTCGGACCGATACATGTCTTTGCATAATTAATGACTCTCCAAGCGCAGAATCGGGCGCGAGTTCCCACTATTCTGGACAGCGGGGTGGGTGCTTCCAAAACCGCCCACCACCGCACTTAGTCTCATTTATGGAAAATTCTGCCCAGTGTTTCATTTGTTCAGTGGCATGGCAAAGCAATCCGTGGTAATTGATACATGTTTGCTACATTTTGAGGCACAGTAACAATTATTCAGGGAGATGTCTTGGCTCAACAGGTAACATCGCTGTCTCTGAGCGAGAAAATTCTGGGACTTGTTGGGCTTGAAAGAAATGTGCATGATGCGGCCAAACAAGTTGACAATCGACCTGCTAATCCTTCCAATACTCCAAGAGCTGAAGAGGTTCCTGGTCAGCTTGATGTGGAGTGATACCCCTGCAGCTATAACCACTTGCCTCTCTAACAGGGAGAGATACCTATGGTCCCTTTTGGGCTATGGTCAATAAAGAAAGGAAGAAACAGTTAGTCAATGTGGTTCATAGATAGATTAATAGGCAACATTATTTTTTAAAAATTCATTCATGGGATGTAGGTGCCGCTGGCTAGGCCAGCATGTCTTGCCCATCTCTAATTGCCCTTGTTCAGAGGGCATTTAAGAGTCAACCACATTGCATAGCTGTGGATCTGGAGTCACATGTAGGCCAGGTAAGGATGGCAGATTTCCTTCCCTGAAGGACGTTAGTGAACCAGATGAGTTTTTACGGCATTCGGCAATGGTTTCATGGTCATCATTAAACTTTTTTATTGAATTCAAATTTCAATATCTGCCGTGGTGGGATTTGAACCTGGGTCCCCATTACCCTGGGTCTCTGGATTACCAGCCCAGTGACAATACCACTACACCACCACCTCCTCAATATGCATTGCTATAGACATCAAATTGATGCACATAAATATTTATGCCAGTTTGGGTCTTAAATTTTGAATGAAGCTAGTTACTCATTTTAATCACTCTTGGTCCTTATGAGACATCATGTTCTTTTAAAAATGCATGATGCAATAATACATTGCCTTAAAATATATCGCATCGCTTGAATTTGTTGCAATAAAAATATTTTCCCTTCTGGGACAAGGGGCTGGATCACACAGCCACACCCCTCCCTCCCAACAATGGGCATGTTTTTGGTGGGGGGGCACATAAAATATGAGGGGTGGGAAGCCCGCCACCTTCCTGCCAACCCCTGAGCTGAGCCTCATAACATGGTAGGTGGGTGTTTTTTCAGTCCATTGTGGAGTTTCACTTGGAGCTGGTGTACTTGGTCACTGTCTTTGTCCCTTATGACACGGCGTGCTTGGCCAGTTCACTGGGCAGCAGCAGGCGCACAGTGGTCTGGATCTCCTGGGAGCTGATGGTGCTGCGCTTGTTGTAATGGGCCAGGTGGAAAACCTCACCCGCAATATGCTCGAAAATATCGTTCGCAAACAAGTTCATGATGCTCACGGCCTTGGAGGAGATGCCAGTGTCAGGGTGAACCTGCTTCATCATTTTGTAGATGTAGATGGAGTAACTCTCGTTCCTCGACCTTTGCCGTTTCTTGCCGCACTTTGCTGACGGTTTCTTTAAGGCTTTCTTGGCTCCCTTCTTGGGAGCTGGTTTCTTCTCATCAACCATCTTCAGTTTGTGGGTGCCCAAATCAGCAGCTCGCCCATCTTATGTAAATAAATAATTAAGGGTCAATTGAGCTTCTTAACAAGCCAATTGACCTGGATAATACACTGGCCTTGCCATAATAAAGTTGGAGAAAGGGGCAAGTGGGCGGGAGTGGGCAAGCCAGAAAATGTCCTAAAAACCGTGTCCCCTAGTGGGCAACACAGCAAAAAGCTGGAGACGCTCAAGTGAGTGGACTTAAGGAACAAAAACAAAAATAGCTGGAAAAACTCAGCAGGTCTGACAGCATCTGTGGAGAGGAATACAGTTAACGTTTCGAGTCTGGATGACTCTTCATCAGAACTAAGGAACTAGAGAAATGAGGTGAAATATAAGCTGGTAGAGGCGGGTGGGACAGGTAGAGCTGGATAGAGGGCCAGTGTTAGGTGGAGGCAAAAAAGAGATTGCCAAAGATGTCATAGACATAAGGACAAAGGGGTGTTGACGGTGGTGATATTATCTAAGGAATGTGCTCATGGGGACATTAAGGATAGCAAGCAGGATAAGCAAGTGACAGATGGCCTTGGTGGGGGTGGGGTGGGGGGAAGGGATCGAAATGGGCTAAAAGGTGGAGATAAAACAATAGATCGAAATAAATTGAAAAATAGGTGGGAAAAGAAAAATATATATTTTTTTAAATTATAAATTATTGGAAAAAGGGCGATCGGAAAGGGGGCGGGGATGGAGGAGAGAGTTCATGATCTGAAGTTGTTGAACTCAATCTTAAGTCCGGAAGGCTGTAAAGTGCCTAGTCGGAAGATGTGGTGCTGTTCCTCCAGTTTGCGTTGAGCTTCACTGGAACATTGCAGCAGGCCAAGGATGGACATGTGGGCATGAGAGCAGAGTGGTGTGTTGAAATGGCAAGCAACAGGGAGGTCTGGGTCATGCTTGTGGACAGACCGAAGGTGTTCTGCAAAGCGGTCACCAATTCTGCGTTTGGTCTCTCCAATGGAGAGGAGACCGCATTGGGAGCAGCGAATGCAGTAGACTAAATTGAGGAAAGTGCAAGTGAAGTGCTGCTTTACTTGAAAGGAGCATTTGGGCCCTTAGATGGTGAGGAGAAGGGAAGTAAAGGGGCAGGTGTTGCACCCGCCTCCAATATTCTCCGTCCACCTGGACCCCTCCCTCTGGATTCTTACCTGCTCTTGATCTTTATATTGAGAACTGTCGGCGTGACATCAGTCATCTCAATTTCTCTGCTCCTCTCACCCACTCTAACCTGTCTCTCTCTGAACTTGCTGCATTCCATTCTCTCAGGTACAACCCTGACTTTGTCATTAAACCTGCTGACAAGGGTGGTGCTGTTGTTGTCTGGTGCACTGACCTCTACCTCGCAGAGGCTGAGCGCCAACTCTCAGACACTTCCTCCTACTTCCCCCTGGACCATGACCCCACCACTGAACATGAAACCATTGTTTCCAGGACTGTCACTGACCTCATCTTCTCTGGAGATCTTCCCTCCACAGCTTTGAATCTCATAGTCTCCCAACCTTGGACGGCCCGCTTCTAGCTCCTACCCAAAATCCACAAACAGGACTGTCCCGGCAGACCGATCATGTCAGCCTGTTCCTGCCCCAAGGAACTAATTTCTTGCTATCTTGACTCCATTCTCTCTCCCCTTGTCCAGTCTCTTCCCAACTACATCCACGATTCCTCTCACGTCCTGCAGCATATCAACAATTTCAAGTTCCCTGGCCCAAACCGCCGCCTCTTCACCATGGACATCCAATGCCTCTACACCTCCATCCCCCACCGGGATGGTCTGAGGGCTCTCCACTTCTTCCTCGAACAGAGGCCCGAACAATTCCCATTCAACACTACTGTCCTCCGTCTGGCTGAACTTGTTCTCTCACTGAACAATTTCTCCTTAAACTCGTCTCACTTCCTCCAAATAAAAGGTGTGGCTATGGGTACCCGCATGGGCCCCAGCTATGCCTGTCTCTTTATGGGGTATCAGGCCCCCTCCCACAACTCTTTCTCCAGTACATCGATGACTGCTTCGGTGCCGCTTCATGCTCTCGTCTGGGCCTGGAAAAATTTATTAATTTTGCTTTCAATTTCTACCCCTCCATCATTTTTACGTGGTCCATCATTGACACTTCCCTCCCCTTACTTGACCTCTCAGTCTCAATTTCTGGTGATAGACTGTCCAACAATATCCATTACAAGTCTACCGACACCCACAGCTACCTCAACTACAGCTCCTCACACCCTGCTTCCTGTAAGGACTCCATCCCATTCTCTCAGTTCCTTCACCTCCATCGCATCTGTTCTGATGATGCCACTTTCCAAAACAGTTCCTTTGACATGTCTTCCTTCTTCATTAACCGAGCTTTTCTACCCACGGTGGTTGACAGGGCCCTCAACTGTGTCTGGCCCATCTCCCGCGCATCCGCCCTCACACCTTCCTCTCCCTCCCAGAACCATGATAGGGTCCCTTGTCCTCACTTATCACCCCACCAGCCTCCACATTCAAAGGATCATCCTCCGCCATTTCCGCCAACTCCAGCATGATGCCACCATCAAACACATCTTCCCTTCACCCCCCCCGGCGGCTTTCCGCAGGGATCGTTCCATCCGGGACACCCTGGTCCACTCCTCCATCACCCCCTACACTTCAACCCCCTCCCACGGCACCTTCCCATGCAACCGCAGAAGGTGCAACACCTGCCCCTTTACTTCCCCCCTCCTCACCGTCCAAGGACCCAAACACTCTTTCAAGTGAAGCAGCACTTCGCTTGCACTTCCCTCAATTTAGTCTACTGCATTCGCTGCTCCCAATGTGGTTTCCTTTCCATTGGAGAGACCAAACGCAGACTGGATGACCGCTTTCCCGATCCCCCTTTTTCCAATAATTTATAATTTTTAAAAAAATGTTCTTTTCCCACCTATTTTTCAATTTATTTTGATCTATTGTTTTATCTCCACCTTTTAGCCCATTTCGATCCCTTCCCCCCACCCCACCCCCACCAGGGCCATCTGTCACTTGCTTGTCCTGCTTGCTACTCTTAATGTCCCCATGAGCACATTCCTTAGATAATATCACCACCGTCAACACCCTTTTGTCCTTATGTCTATGACATCTTTGGCAATCTCTTTGCCTCCACCTATCACTGGCCCTCTATCCAGCTCTACCTGTCCCACCCGCCTCTACCAGCTTATATTTCACCTCATTTCTCTATTTCCTTAGTTCTGATGAAGAGTTATACGGATTCGAAACGTCAACTGTGTTCCTCCCCTCAGATGCTGCCAGACCTGCTGAGTTTTTCCAGGTAATTTTGTTTTTGTTCTGTCAAGAACACTGTTGCGTATATAATATGTATGTATGTAGTTTACTCTTGCAGTATTATTTGGGACTGAGAGTCTACAAGCACCCAATATAGTTTTCAACATGACATTCAGCTATTTCAGGACAATGCATGGCATGTGCTGATCACTCATTATTTTCTTACTCTTTGAGGAAAGGCTGTAGAAACTTGTGCTTTTCAGCTTTGAAATAGGATACTGATGAGTCACCTCATAGCAGTGAAAGATTGCAGAAGAATAATTCAGCACATTAATTTAACCTAATTGTGAGTTTGGGACAATAGGCACAAATTCAAACTGCTGAAAGGCACATTTAGGATTCAGGAAGTTGTTTTGTTTTGAGTTCAGTAAATTTATTTATAATGGCAAGTATAACTAAACAATTTCTGGCTCCAAGGTCAATCAGAAACACAGTAAACCTTTGACAAAGGCAATGCCTGAACCATCGTGTAATGGACCAAAAATATTCATTCTCACAAAACAGTTAGAAATCAGTGTTATTGCTGCAAAGAGTAATCAACACATTTAATTAATTGCTGGTTAAAGTAATGGAGACAAAACCTCTGGAATCATTTAAGAAACAATTAGACAGTATAGGAGGATAGTGACAGGCCTCCAGGGTCTTCAGGAAAATGGTATATCTTCTGTTTGGGCACTTTTTGCAGCTGTATTTTACAGACGCACCATTTTGAGAGCATTTTCCCATAGTGCGAACAAGATTAGAATAAGTTATTTCGTTTAGCACTCAGTAGCTGTTTACTTAAGCATATTCTTCTTCCCTGTGTCAGTCAACAGTCTAAGAATCCAAAGTGATCGCTTGACTCAGACAGCTGTGAATGCCTGTCCACTACCTGGTAGGGTTCTCACAAGGTGATTTGCCTTCCATTTTCTTCAGTCTTTTCGAGAAGTGATTTGTCTTTTGTGGTAAGCGAGGAACTCACTATTAAGGAAGCAGAAAGGGAAAGCCCCATGGCTTACTTCTTCTCCATGGTTTACTGGTGCCCTATGTTATGCTTCTGCTTCATGTCTTGTTTCTGCCCTGAAACTTAACTTATCTGTGGCTCAATGGATTAGAGTTACTGTGACTCCTGGATTGGCAACTTTTTAGTATTGTAAAAGATCCCCAAGTCATCAACTTCCCATCTTCACTCTTCTGGCCATGGGCATGGGTCTTATTCATTCCCTTCATCTTTCACAACAAGGTTGAAGCTCATTGAGGAAAAAGCAAAAATGTTAAGAGATATTGACTTAACAACTCCAACAACTCATTGACACCAACGCCCATCCAGGACCCTCTACCCCTGCCCGTCCCTCTGTCCCCATCTCGTCTTCTAATCCCAGCCCCAGCCGTGTTTTCACCATACCCTCTGACCTTCCCCTCCCTGATGCTGAACGTTCAGTGCTCAGCAAAGGACTCAGTTTCATACCCTTACGCCCTCACCTCAATGAATTTCGGCTCGGCACGATTCTGAACTCTTCTTCCGCCGCCTTCGCCTCCATGCTCACTCCTTTGGGCAGGAGTCCTCTCCCCGTTCAACGGATCCTTTTACCCGCCTCCAATATTCTCCGTCCTTCTGGACCCCTCCCTCTGGATTTTCACCTGCTCTTGATCTTTTCATTGAGAACTGCCAGCATGACATCAGTCGTCTCAATTTCTCTGCTCCTCTCACCCACTCTAACCTGTCTCTTTCTCAACTTGCTGCACTCCGTTCTCTCAGGTACAACCCTGACTTTGTCATCAAACCCGCTGACAAGGGTGGTGCTGTTGTTGTCTGGCGCACTGACCTCTACCTCGCAGAGGCTGAGCGTCAACTCTCAGACATTTCCTCCTACCTCCCCCTGGACCATGACCCCGCCACTGAACATCAAGCCATTGTTTCCAGGACTGTCACTGACCTCATCCCCTCTGGAGATCTTCTCTCCACAGCTTCCAACCTCATAGTCTCCCAACCCCGGACAGCCCGCTTCTACCTCCTACCCAAAATCCACAAACAGGACTGTCCCGGCAGACCGATCGTGTCAGCCTGTTTCTGCCCCACGGAACTAATTTCTTGCTATCTTAACTCCATTCTCTCTCCCCTTGTCCAGTCTCTTCCCACCTACATCTGCGATTCCTCTGACACCCTACATCATATCAACAATTTCCAGTTCCCTGGCCCCAACCGCCTCCTCTTCACCATGGACGTCCAATCCCTCTACACCTCTATCCCCCACTGGGATGGTCTTAGGGCTCTCTGCTTCTTCCTCGAACAGAGGCCCGAACAATCCCCATCCACCACTACTCTCCTCCGTCTGGCTGAACTTGTTCTCTCACTGAACAATTTCTTCTTAAACTCGTCTCACTTCCTCCAAATAAAAGGTGTGGCTATGGGTACCCACATGGGCCCCAGTTATGCCTGTCTCTTTACGGGGTATGTGGAACATTCCTTGTTCCAGTCCTACTCAGGCCCCCTCCCACAACTCTTTCTCCAGTACGATGACTGCTTCAGTGCGGCTTCATGCTCTCGTCTGGATCTGGAAAAATTTACTAATTTTGCTTCCAATTTTCACCCCTCCATCATTTTCACATGGTCCATCACTGACACTTTTCTTCCCTTTCTTAACCTCTCAGTCTCAATTTCTGATGATAGACTGTCCACCAATATTCATTACAAGCCTACCGACTCCCACAGCTACCTTGACTACAGCTCCTCGCACCCAGCTTCCTGTAAGGACTCCATCCCATTCTCTCAGTTCCTTCGCCTCCGTCGCATCTGTTCTGATGATGCCACTTTCCAAAACAGTTCCCCTAACATGTCTTTCGTCTTCCTTAACCAAGATTTTCCACCCACGGTGGTTGACAGGGCCCTCAACTGTGTCCGGCCCATCTCCCGCGCATCCGCCCTCACCTTCCTCTCCCTCCCAGAACCATGATAGGGTCCCCCTTGTCCTCACTTATCACCCCACCAGCCTTCGCATTCAAAGGATCATCCTCCGTCATTTCCGCCAACTCCAACATGATGCCACCACCAAATACATCTTCCCTTCAGCATCCCTGGCGGCATTTCGCAGGGATCATTCCCTCCGGGGCACCCTGGTCCACTCCTCCATCACCCCCTACACCTCAACCCCCTCCCACAGCACCTTCCCATGCAACCGCGGAAGGTGCAACACCCGCCCCTTTACTTCCCCTCTCCTCACCGTCCAAGGGTCCAAACATTCCTTTCAAGTGAAGCAGCATTTCACTTGCATTTCCTTCAATTTAGTCTACTGCATTTGCTGCTCCCAATGTGGTTTCCACATTGGAGAGACCAAACGCAGACTGGGTGATCGTTTTGCAGAACACCTTCAGTCTATCCGCAAGCACGACCCAGACCTCCCTGTCGCTTGCCATTTCAACACACCACCCTGCTCTAATGCCCACATGTCCGCCCTTGGCCTGCTGCAATGTTCCAGTGAAGCTCAACGCAAACTGGAGGAACAGCAGCTCATCTTCCGACTAGGCACTTTACAGCCTTCCGGACTGAATATTGAGTTCAACAACTTCAGATCATGAACTCTCTCCTCCTTCTCCACCCCCTTTCCTATCCCCCTTTTTCCAATAATTTATATATATTTTTCTTTTCCCACCTATTTCCATTATTTTTAAATGTATTTCCATCCATTGTTTTATCTCTAACTTTTAGTCTATTTCGATTCCCCCCCCCCCCACCACCACCACCACCACCAGGGCTATCTGTCCCTTGCTCGTCCTGCTTTCCATACTTAATGTCCCCATTAGCACATTTCTCAGCTAGTATCACCACCTTCAACACCTCTTTGGCCTTTTGTCTATGACATCTTTTGGCTATCTCCACCTATCACTGGCCCTCTATCCAGCTCTACTTGCCCCACCCCTCCTTAAACCAGCTTATATTTCACCTCTTTTCTATTTTTCCTTAGTTCTGATGAAGAGTCATTTGGACTCGAAACGTTAACTGTATTCCTCTCCGCAGATGCTGTCAGATCTGCTGAGTTTTTCCAGGTATTTTTGTTTTTGTGTGAGAGATATTGATTGGTGAGTTGTGTGTTTGGTGAAGTTGAAGAGTGTTGGTGTTGCAGGAGACAGGTTTTTTTTTAACTCTTTGGAAACTTCTGCATTAAAAATATTAAAGATACTGGGGCATAAGAGCAAAGGAAGCACCTGTGTCTGAGGTGCCATTGCACCAGCTCTGTGAAACCTCAATATTTTTTGGGACTGGAAAGTGTGCAAAGACTAATTTCTGCCCAGGTATGGAAGTGTACTTGGGATGGATTGCTGACTTGCTGCCATCTGCCTGCATCAAAGTGGGAGTGGAATGCGGGGGGAGGTGGGGTGGCTGGGGCATGAAGCTGGGGGAATTCATGGGTTTCTTTGGAAAATCCTATCCATTCTGCCCCAAAAAGGCTCAGCGGAACCCATGCTGGCCAAGAGCTGAAGGTTCCTATAAATGTTTTGTATAGTGATACTCGGGACTGAGAAAAATTTGCCTACTGCCTGCTGTTCCTATTTCTATATGTATTTGAATGTCATAGCCAACATTAGACACTGGTTCTGAGAAAGCAATGTCGGTTAACCCAATAGGGACACCCGTTTATGGTATCACCTGTTCCACTGAGCTTGTTGTGTGAACAATGAAAATTCCTAGCCCTGCTTGCATTACAAATTAGTTTATTTCATTCAGTTAATCTATCTGCTCGTGTGTAGAGCCAGTAATGAATAGGCAAACATATTTTATGATCCCATTGAGAGGGTCCAGTAAGCATTATTTGATTTCTCATAGTTCATACAGTTGATGAGATATTTTCCTCCCTCCAGCAAATCAATTTTTTTCATCCTGTCTCCTTCAGGCCAGTCTGGATGTTGAAACTGTTCAGCTGTGACAGGCATCACAGGCAGTGATGCTGTAACAGTTTTTGAAGTGTGCTGCATTAATTGCACTTATTTTCTAGCATGTGTTGGACACATTTATCCCAACCAGTTGAGGATTTGATTTTTGACACTTTAGATGGCGCATTTTGCATTTCCCTGAGCGTCCCTATGTGAGTGAGCGTGTGCATGCGAGCCTGAGCATGCATTTGCTGCTGTTGACTGTCTATGTGCACACAATCCAGGGAGTGGCGAATCTATGGAATTCATTGCCACAGAAGGCTGTGGAGGCCAGGTCGTTGAGTGTATTTAAGACCGAGATAGATCGGTTCTTGATTGGTAAGGGGATCAAAGGTTACGGGGAGAAGGCGGGAGAATAGGGTTGAGAAACTTATCAGCCATGATTGAATGGTAGAGCAGACTCGATGGACCAAATGGCCTAATTTCTGCTCCTATGTCTTATGGTCTATGGTCTAATCATCTGCCATGGTGTTATCCACAGTGAGCCAGAGGTTATGTAAGATGCATTATGTGAAGTGGTGTTAACTAAGGACCCTGACCTATCAATAGTGGGATCTGTCCTGGCTTCCATGAGCAAGTCCTGGGACCCCTGGAGGAGTAACCACAGCGCCAAAATGAGTTTTTAAGCTTTGGAAACATTGGGAATGGTATGCGATTAGGGAGCACTGGGAATGTACGATATGGATTTGTGAGCAGTAAATAGGTGTGGGCGGACACTTGAAGAGGGAAGTTAGCTGGACTTGGGACCGGTCCCACAGCAATGGGGGTTGTTGAGATCTGGCAGCAATGGGGCAAGATAGTCTAATTTATTTCCAAAGTGGAAGCACCCAGGAGAATGGAATTGCAAACTGCCATTGTACTCTTTTAAACTATTAAGTATTTACTCCCTCAATCGTTCTCAGTAGGAAACCCACTGCTGCTTTCTCCGTCATCAAATAGCTCCAATCTTCGTTCTCGTCTTGGTTGAAACATGGCGAGTAACAAATTGCGAACCTTGTGGATCTAAAGAATTCTAATACATCAGAACCTACTTCCAAATCACTCAATGCCGAATGATACAGTTGGACATATTTTAATCAAACTTTTAATGGTCTGTGGTGGTAATTCTAAAAAATGCAGTTTTTTAACACTGTTATATTATCAATTATTCGTACTGAGATCAAAGTCACTCAGGTACGATTATACTAAAATAAGACAGTGCCAGCTTGGCTCCGCCAGTCGTCCTTTCACCTCTTGAAGTTGTTTGAAGTCTCAGTATGACTTCAGTGCATAAATCATGCAGGCACTTGAGTGCAGTACTAATGGAGTGTGCTGCACCTTCGGTATTGTCTTTCAGATATGTCAAGATACCCATCTCAGGTAGATGAAAATGATTCCATGTCACTGAAGAAGAGCAGGGAGTTTCCTGAGTATCCTAGGCCACATTTCTCCCTCAACCAGCAACCCTAACATATAGTCTATCTGGTCATGCGTGGGCATTGTCTATTGTGTTTGTTTTTAAAACACAACTTTACTTCAGAAATAATCCATTGGTTACTTGTAACTTGAAAGGTGATAGTCTTACAATGTACACATTTTGGTAATTTATTGAAAAATCTGATCCTCCTGTATTTTATTCTGTTGTATTAATCAGAATAAACCAAGTTTAATATTGAGTTCTGTTTAGGCATGTCCAATTGTTCATAAGTTGCATTCGGCATTTGTATCTTCTGGTCTTTGCCATGGTCCCAGGAGTCTAGACATGTAGCAATGAGGAAGCTGCTAGAGGAAATGTGCTTTTGGAGGAAGTGTAATGTCACTGTTCCTTCACTGCTGCTGGGTCAAAATCTTGGAACTCCCTTCCTATCAGCACTTTGGGTGTACCTACACCACATGTACTGCAGCGGTTCAAGAAGGCAGCTCCCCACCAGATTCTCAAGTGCAATTAGGGATAGGCAATAAATGCTGGCCTAGCCAGCGATGTCTACATTCCTTGAAAAGAATAAAAATAAAATTTGTTCATGGGATGTGGGCATCACTGGGAAAGCCAGCATTTATTGGTCAACCCTAATAATCCTAGAGAAGGTAGGTTGAGGCACCTTTTTGAACTGCTGCACTTCATCTGGTGTAGGTACACCAACAGTGCTGTTAAGGGATGAATTCCAGGATTTTGACCCAGCGACAGTGAAAGAATGGTGATAAAGTTCCAAGTCAGGCTGGTGTGTGACTTGGAAGGGATCTTGTGGGTGGTGACGTTCCAATGCACTTTCCTTCTAGGTGGTATAGATCACAGGTTTGGAAGGTGCTGCTGAAGGAGTCTAGGCTAGTTGCTGCAATACATCTTGAGTGTGGTACACACTGTTGCCACTGTGGACCAGTGGTGGAGGGAGTGAATGCTTAAGGTGGTGGATGAGGTGCCAATCTAGTGGGCTGCTTTGTCCTGGATGCTGTGAAGCTTCTTGACTGTTGTCGGAGCTGTACTGATCCAGGCAAGTGAAGATTATTCCATCACACTCCTCACTCATGCCTTGTGGATCCTGCATAGGCTTTGAGGAGGTAGAAGGTGAATTACTTTCCTAGACTTTGACTGGAGTACTTTTGACTATCACAGAGTATTACCCTTGGGGAAATTGAATAAGTGGCAGATAATATAGATTGTACAGGGTCTGTAGAAGAAACAAGCTTATTGGACCAAATGGGCTTTTCTCTAACCATGCTTTCCCTCGTATTCTATTTTGGACTTTGTACCGCCATTCATGTTTGAGTAGACATTGCATTGTTCTTCAAAAACCCTCCTATTTATATATAGCACCTTTTATGCAGCAAGATATCCCAAAGCATTTCACAGAAGCATTATCAAGCAAAACAAGACACCGAGCCACATAAAGCGGTTATAGGATGTCCATAATGATAGCTTAAAATGTCTTAAAGGAGGAGAGAGAGACAGATATGTTTAGGAAGGGAAGCTCAGAGCGTAGGGCCTAGCGGCTGAAGGCATGGCCACCAATGGAGGGATGAAGGAAATTATGCACATGAGGCCAGAATTGAAGGAATGCAGCACTTTGGAAGGGTTACAGGGCTGGAAGAGCTTACAGAGTTAGGGTGGGTTGATGCTGTGAAGAAATTTGAACACATGGATGAAAATTTTAAAATCGAGGCATTGTTGAATGGGAGCAAAAGTAGGTTAGTGAGCACGAGTGTTGGTTGAACAGGACTCATTGTGAGTCAGGACATCAGAACTTAGCCTGTTAAGATTTATTCATGAGACAACTCCTCAGCAGTTCATGTTCGGTATATACGGCTCTGGATCCTGTACATGCTGGTTAACTATTTTAAAGCATGAATAGCTCTGTTAAAAGAGTGGGCAAAGAAATTTTATCAAAGCATTTTGGTTGGCTATTTTGCATTTTTGCAATTTCAACAGCCATATTTTTAATTGAATAACAGTTGGAAGAACGTTCCAAACTCCTGAAGAAGAATCATATGGACTCCAAGTATTAGCTCTGTTTCTCTGTCCACGGGTACTGTAAGATCTGCTGAGTTCTTCCAAAACTTTAAGTTTTTATTTCACATCTCCAACACCTGCAGCATTTTGCTTTTATATTATTGTATCAAAGCCATGTTGTTTGTCTTAATTAAAATTTACCCATCTGTAACTCCATGTCAGATGACTCCCACTTAACAGATATGGGCAGGCTTCCACCTCCTGGCACTCCAACCCAAGCACAGTTATAACATGCCTTTAAGGGAATGCAGCATGCCTTTCACTAGAAAGGAAGTGTGTCATACGACCCTGTTTTAGTTTCACTTTTGCTTTCAGCAGAGTACACACACAGCTCTGTAACTCTGATGTCTTCAAGCTTTATGCCTCTGTATAAATGTCCCCATGTGCCTAGTCTCAATAAATGAACCCACAATGTGTTTGCACAATCCCTTATGAACGATTGGTGCCTTTATATCGTTATAGCACACACAACATGGTATGCAGCAGTGGTTCCTTCTAAACAACATGGTGCTCAGCCTAGCAGCAAGATTCAGTACAGGTACGAGATGGTGAACAGTCTTAGATCATGCTACATGGCATGAGACGACCCTCGACATTTTGGTCAGACCGCACCAAAGCCACAGCGATGGAGAATGTTGAAATCGCAGTGTGGTGACTGCGCAAAAAAGCTTTGGAGACACAGTGCTGGGATAGTGCTCAAATAAAAAGCTGGTAAGCCGATGGATCCCTTGTGGCGAGTGGAACAGCACGTTGAGAGGACCAGTAACGGGTTAGCTCAGTCAGGAAAGGCGAGTGACCAGGGTGTGCGCCAGATCGATAGTGAGCGAAGGAGAGTCAAGCAAAAAAACAAAACAAAATCTCATAAAAATTGGGCCATTATAATGGATGGAGTTTCAAAAAAGTGCTCAAAAGCAGCTACAGCGACATTCATCACAGGTACTATAGAAGAAGGAAGGTCAAAGGGATATTGTCAGAATGCCCACAAATTTCCTCAGTTTCAGTTGGGATGCATCTGACCTACTATGCGAATTCAAAATTTTTAAACAGCGTACAAGAGTTATGGTTTTGTAATTTGGGTGTGTCTGAACCAGAAAAGTAAGCTGTAAAAATTTGCCTAGCAATTGGAAATGAAGGTCTACACAGGCTGAACACGTCAGGAGTAACAGCAGAAGAGCTAAATGATCCCCAAAAAATATGGACTACATTGGAAGACTGCTTCAGAATCAGGTTTAACTTCCATATTCGTCGACTAGAGCTCATGTCTTTTGAAAACAGCCTACAGAATTTATAGACCACTTGGTCAACAAATGCAAAGAAAAGGGTGCATAATGTGATTTTTTTTCAAATGCAGAGCTAGGAAACTGAATTGTTGAGTTCGTGATCACATCCACTCCCATGGAAGTGTTCAAGAAAGATCTGCTAGACAAGCCCAAAATGTATATCATTGAAGAGCTAATCAAGGATGGATGTAAGTATAAAGTGATTCTCGCAGGTCGACAGATCTTACAAGTCCTATTCAAACCCAATTATTCATGCACTTACCAAAACACCTAAACCTAGCAAGACATGTGGAAGGTGTGGCCTTCTGATGTATCAAGGAAATGGCCAGCTTCTCATCAATTCTGCAAAGCATGTGGTAGAAAGGGCTATTGGCAGCGGCAGTGCACTACAGCAAAGACTGATCCAACGACAGAGCCATTCACTGATCCAAACAGACCCCTACATAACAAGCAATAAGAATAACCATCCAGTATCCCATCAGAAATGTAAATCTGAGGGGGGGATGATAAATCAGAAAATGATGATGAGCAGAATTGTCCCAGATTTGCACTAAGTGTGGTAGTGGGTCGGAAAAATGACATTTTACCTGTCGACTATAATGGCGGGTTTCCGCACCGTATTATCCCAAACCTGCCGCGTTAATTATGCATTCCCAGGAACATACAGTTTCGATGGCGGGTGGACGTTTGTGAGATCCCACAGAGGTCACCTGTGGAGCCCTGAAAGGAGCCACTGGTATAGAAATTGACACCACGGTCACTTTCACAGCCACTGGCAGTGGATGCCCTCCATGTCCTCGTGGCGCCAAATCCTGCAGCAGGTGGCAGATGTGACCGCCCAGTTCCCTGGACATGCGCAGTCTTTGGCGACACTGGTTCTCGGTCATCTGCAGGAATGAAAGGTGGTGTCTATAGACCCTGGGTCTAGCTAGGCGCTGACCAGCGACAGCTCACTGTGGCTCTTCTGCAGCGTGTGCGGGAGCCCCAGCCACCCCTTCTTCCTGAGGGTTCTGTACCTGCCTCAGTGCAGCCAGGTGCCTCCGCCGCTCTCTTCTCCATTGGCTTCACTCTCTGTACGTAACGAGGCATACAGATAGTTCCATGCTCCTGATGTACTCCTCCTGCAGGATGAAAGGGAGAGATGTGTGGATCAGCTTGGGTTTTCCAAGAACCTCTCTTGTTTAAGCCTAAAGTACCCTTAATGCTTCTCGGAGAGTGCTGGCCACCACTTGGATGGCCAGAGTTTAGTGCGGTGTATGGCAGCCTGAAACCCCACCCACCTCCACCCCACTCCACTTGACCGATTGACGTCAGCTTTGCCCACTGGACTGCATAATGTGCTCTCAGCTCAGGAGCAGGCATTCTCCTAACTCGCACTGCAAGGCTGCACTGTTAGCTTGAACCATTGGGGAAACTGGTCCAAACCGGGATGCTGACATTGCAAGGGGCTGTAAGCACCTCCACCAGCGACTGCTCCATGGCCAGCTTTAGCAAGGAGATTGTACAATGTGCCCAATCATCCAACTATTCTGCAGTCCACTAAAATACTGATTAGTTTGCTGTCTGTACCCGAGGGGTGAAAAACTCTGGAGCACTTGGTGGCATTTTCATGCCTCTGCGTTGCCTGAGTGGACAGATAAGCTAGAGACCCGACTCCATGCTTGTCAATGTGGCTGCTTCTGAACAGTCTTGGGTGCAGAGGACTGATCACTTTATACAATATTTCTCTGATGTGTAGCTGCTTCCCTCCCCCAACCCCACCCTGCACATGCTTGTGCACTACCTTCAGCCTACTTGGGGGCAGCCCCCCCGCCCCCGCCAAGTCACCTCAACCTTGAAATCCAACGGGCGACCTTTGTGAGCGCAGTGCAACGTTACTGTGCACTCACCTCCGAGTTCCCCTCAAAGTGTAGCCCACTAAGTGCTGTTGTGAAACACGTTGACGTACAATCACGCGGACATGAACGGGCGATCCAGTGTGGAGGGATGATTCCGACGGACTGGCCTTATAATATTGTGCAGATGTATTACAATGAGGTTCCCGACGTCTGATGGCATCGGCAAACATGGCCTGCCATCGATGGGCTGAGCGGACAATTACAAACTGGTTTCATGGTGTTGTGAAACTGATTTTAGGCCTTCTCGCCGACAAACATGATCGATGTCAGCGGGCAGGGAAAATTCTGCCCAATGATGTGCCCGACGAGACGAAGAGCGTTGAACACATGTTTCACACAGTCAATCTAGTGGAGAACGTAGATGTCATCACACCGTCCAGTGTTTACCTGCCCTAAGAAAGTTGGTAGTTATTTGTTATTGGCCAAGATTGACATGGGGGCAGGTGCGTACATACTACACCTGCGAATTCTAAAATACATGTATCCACAGACGTGAAAGGCCATGGTGAAACCTACTACTGCAAAACTTTGTGTACAACAGTTCACTAATTCCATATTCAGGCTCCATATCCTTGGACTGCAAGTACAATCAATCCTCCTGGGTGTCACAGATGTTCTATATTGTGGAGACTAAAGGCTCAGCAATCGCGGGTCTACCGGCATGCTTTGACCTTACACTAGTGACAACCCATGGTTGTCAGTCAGACCTCACACAGCAGATCAACCTCAGAAACAACTCCTATCACCTCAGTTCATGACCATAATATTTTGACGAAATTGGCAGTTTCAAGGGAGCTGTGACATTACACTTGCAGTAGAATACAAGACCGTCCATTGATCTGGTACATTTTACGCAATGCAAATGCAAGCAGCTACAAGAAGAAACGGTAAGAGATTCTGCACTACAGAAACTGCCATATTGTTTGTTTTAGATAAATTTTTAATTATCTGTAACTCCAGGTCAAAATACTCCCACTTGCCAGATATATGCAGGCTTTCCCCTCCTGGTACTCCAACCCAAACACAAGCATGTTTTCGGCACCATGCCGCTACAAGCTGTTGGAAGCGGTGACAGTGTTGCCAGGTTTTCAGGGAAAGGGATACCAAGACCCTTTCTAGAAAGAGTGGAAATCACCATGGTAATGCAAATGATGATGGGAGTCCAATGGAAAATTGGCACTAGTACTAAATAGCAATTGTAGAATTTTATTCTCTGCCTTTACCAGTCCCTGAATAAGATTGTCAAATTGTAATTCTGGAATTATCAGTTAACCTGGCAGCAAATGCTGTGTCTTTAAGGATAACAGATCAATGCCAGATAACCAAGGGCAGACTGACATTAATTGCAACCAGAGGAAACAGGACCTTTAGACACAAGATGGCTAATTTGTTGCCATGCCAGCAGTTTTAGCCTGTTGATCAATTCATGATCTGGATTTCATTGTGCAGTGGGACCTACCTCTCCAAACCTTCCTCCCAAATTTTGCCTGTACTTTGGGGCTTCTGAGGGACCTCTGAACTTGCTGCAGGGAAGCATTACACAGCCTGTCGCTAGATATTTATTCCTGTCTACACCGCACAAATGTGTCATTTCACAATATTGGCACTGAACTCATCAATGACAGGCATTTATACTTATGAAGAATTTCTGTTGTGCATAGCGTGTGGGAATTTGCAGGAGGTTTAGCTGAACTGAACAGCTAAATTACAGATATGAAAGAAGTGTGGAATATTTGATCCCAGAGATTTAAGGCAAATGTGGTTTGAATTTGGGGTTGTACCACGCAGGCGATGTCTGTGGAAATAATAGAAGTTAAGGTTGACTCCGACACGTCCTGTAATAGTCATGAGAAATAGCAGTTCCTCTACTATGCCTGAGCTAGGTTCAGACTCAGAGTCATAAGGATTTTTGAATTTGTTGTATTCTAGGTTGTAACTCTGTACTGTGTGTGGAGTCAGTGGTTAATGGGTAGTTCTGCCAATTATACTGCCCTTTCCCTTTGTCCCAGCAGAAAATCTGTCCCTATACTTGAGGAAAAGGCAAGGCCCAATTTGGGAAAAATAGTGGCCTAATTTTTCAACTTGATCTTATTTTAATGCCCAGTGCTATTCCATAGAAAATAAACATGTTAACACCACTGTTAAAATAAGCCCAATTGGAAAATGTGGTCTGCAGTGTCTTACTAGATGGTGGAAAATTTTGTCTCATAATTCAAATCACACGTTCCTTATTTACTTTTTGCACCTTGCCTACAGAAGCTAACTGCATTCACAGTGTTCCTGTTGGTACTGTCTGTGTGCATTGACTTTCACACAGGAAGTCCGTTTCAGAGCAGTGTGTCTTTTAATATTCTGTTTGATTTCATGCATTTATTGAGGAGGGTCTGGTGTCTATCCAACACCCTGATGCCAGATTAAAGAAGACAATATTCTGGGGGATGAGCAGCAGGCTTTCTGCCCACAGAAGGCTGTTGCAGGCTCCTCCATCTTTGTTTTCCAGTTTGAGCAGTAATGAAGAAAGGATTTACTGAACTTAATTCAGGTCAAACATTGTGCAGCAATGTGCCTTGCACTAAAATGTGTCTTCACATCACTTACACACTCCTGTGGTGAAGTTAGGCCATACATACAGGCAAAACCCTGCAGTCAGCTCCTGAGGTGTTGTTAACTGGGTGGCAGGAAGTTCCCCTCTAAGCCATGCACTGTCCTGGTTTAGAAATATATCGCCCTTCCTTCACTGTCACCAGGTCATAAACCTGGAACTCCCTTCCTAACAGCACTGTGGGTGTACCCACACTATATGGACTGCAGCGGTTCAAGAAAGTGGCTCGCCACCACCTTCTTAAGAGCAATTAGGGACTGGCCTTGTCAACAATGCTCACATCCCACGAAAGAATTTTTAAAATCTAGTCTGTGTTCCCACGCTTAATCGATATCCTGTGACCCCTACTGGGTGTGGGATTATGTGAACAAAATTAGGATTGGCTGCGATGTCCCTCTGGGTGGAATAGCCAGCCATTAATCATGGCCCACATATGAGAAATGACATTGACCCAGAAAACTGGATCTCAGCTTTGTTTGTAAGGGGGAAGGGAGAGGGAATATGGAAGGATCCTTTAGCCTGTACTCCTACGACTGAGTTTTGAGAAAATGTTTTGTTACAGATGCTGAAACGTAGTTTCCACATTCAGCCAATCTGTCACAGCATTTCATTCAGGACTTTGGAGTGGAGTAGTGCTGAGGCACAAAGGCTCTGCCATCTCCCAGCTCTACCTCATTACCATATGAATTGCTTTCAATTTACCACATCTCTGTCTGTGAAAAAAGATGTGGGAAAGAAGGATTGCATTGTGAGGCAAAATTTTGGGGCTTTTTTTTAAAAAAAGCTCAAGCCCATTATCTCTCCAGTAACGAGCAGGTATGTGACCGTGACCAGTTCTGCAACTGAAATGAATTTTTATTGCTATCTGTAGTATTATATTCGCTGTGAGAGCTGTGTCCTACCCAAATGTGCTGTTAATATCGCAATATGTGTGTAGTTAATAAATTTGTTTAATAATGAGGTACAGGAGGTTGAGCTGTAATTACAGGCAAGCAGATGTGTAAGACTGGTCTGCTGTCAGCCTGTGGGGATATATGCCCTTGAATCTTGTGTCTCATTGCCGTAGCACTACTGGGAAATTGCGGAATTCAAATTTCCTGCTAGATTTTGATAAATATTATAAATATTCTAAAGCTGTTTTGTTCTGTAAGCAGGAAGAGTGATGATTAGGCAGAACAGATGGCCAGATGTAATCCGTAGAGAAGAGAAATGGCTAGAAAATGTCAACACAATTCATTCATATGTAGGCCCGCAGGCACAGTGGGTGGTAATTATTTTTAACTGGTAGACCATGTAATATATTTGGTACATGATAGGAAGAAGTGATCTTTTTATACTTCTTGTGTACTTTACTTACTTTTGTTCTCACTGTTCTGGGGCAAAATAGGTACTGTTTTAAAAAATAAGCTAAAGATGAGTCTTTAATGATACACCTTAGTGAACTGTTAACAGTAATGACGTTTGAGCTAGTACGGGCTGGGTACTTATTTTCATGTTTTCCTGCAGGTGGACTCTTCCTGAGAAACTAACTACAGTACACCAATATTATCAGAAAATAGTTTGGTATCGATTTTAAAAGTCATTTTCAGCTATTTAAAATTTGCTTCCTCAAGACTGTGGACCAGACGCTGACTAAAATGCTTACTTTTGCTGAAAAATTTCAGCTATGTTAATCAAACTGCACCAAGTTACCTCTCCTAAATAGATCAAAGAATACTTTTAAAGCAATTTTTCAAAAAAAATTACAATCTAAAATACTGCCCAATTCACTGATTCATGGCAGACCTTGAATGGGATTTTCCGATGCCCTCCGCTGGCGGGACTGGAAAATCTTGGCCCTTATATTTGGTGATATGCATATGAGTTTCAGCTGAAACTTGAGGTGGAATAAAAGTATTTCCAATTTTGGTTACAATTGGGTTGATGTATGCATCAAAAGCAGAAGCTCTGCCCCCAGTTGTTTCCAAACTAATATTCCAGGTCCTAAAGGGGACTGTGAGGAAGTTTTAGAAGCTCTGAATTTTTCCTATTTACTAACTTGCTCGCACATAGCCTTTGCTGCTCTACAACAATAAAAATATAAATATATCTTGCAGGAATATACAGTTGGTCACGAAGTGTTTGTAAAGAGAAGAGATTAGTTTTGGGCATATTTCTTCAGTTCTGATGGAGGGTCCAAAACCGAAACATTAATGCACTTTTTCTCTTTACACTTGCTGATTGATTTGCTATATATATCCAGCATTTTTAGTTTTATTTCAGATTTACAATGTTTACTATATTTTGAAATATATATTTCTGCAACACTACCACTGTTTTTCTTTGGGGATCTGATGTTAGCTATTAGAAGTGAAGACTGGAGTTCCCTGTCGATGTGGTGATATTTGCAGGGGATTTCTGCAAGTACATCAATATTCACAAGGAGTCCACCGCACAGAAAGGTTTGAAAATGTAGAAGAATTGGTGCCTTATTGAAATAAAAATATATTTAAAAATTCATGGATGGCAGCAAAAGTTATTAAAATGTGAGTTTTGCTTCACGGAATAAAATGTAATTAGTTTTTAAAAAAGTTTCCATATCTCCTTTGGACTTAAAGCGATGCTTCTTCAAGTTCACTGCTGTGGCAAAGAATTAGTTACAGAAGGTTACAGGTCATTTTGGGCACATTTCTTTGAACCCACTGAGAAGAATCGCTTTGCGCTTGTGACTCTCAAGAATAATGCAAATCCTGCTGGATTTGCACATGTCCCTCTGGGTTCTACCAGCCCTTTAAGGCACCGTAATAAATAGTTTATTAAAGTAAAGGTAATCTGGTTGTTTGGCCAGTGGACATTAATCCCCTGTAGAGGTCTACCTTCTAAGAATTTAATTTAAATTTCAAAATTACTTGCATATGTGATCTTAAAGGGATCAAAAATACCGATGGCTACAATGCAGGATGTAGAGGTTATTTTGAGGTAATTAATTCTCCCAGTCAACTCTTCAGGCCTTAATGAACATTCTGATCCTAATTTCCACATAGGACCTTTGTGTTTGTTACAATTACACAGGGATTGCTGAATATATTATTTGATAAGTAATAGATTTGGAATTAATTTTTATCAGGCTGTTTGTACCCTTTCTTTGTCTCTTGCTCTGTCTCCCATATTCTCTCTGAAGGGTACAGATCATGACTTCCTTGGATAACTAAGTGTACGCATTGTGAACCACTGGAAAGTGGGGTCCTCTAGACTTGAAGGCGTCCTTGAGGGGCTCCCAAGGGTCCATAGTTTGCACAGGCAGTTCAGGGACATTACTAGTGAGGTTTGTACTGAGATTAACAGTAAACAGTGTTTGAGTGCAAAGCAGGTCTTTGATAGAGTTTCTGCTTGAATAAACAAATGCCACAGTGAAATGTAAACAACGACTTGCATTTGTATAGCACTTTATACGGAAAAGCATCCCAAGGCACCTCAGAGACAAAAGTGATAGCTCAACCAAAGGAGTTATTAGGAGGGGCTTCCAGTGGTTTGGTCAAAGGTGGGTTTTAAGGAGGATTTGAAAGGAGGAGTGGGAGATATAAGGATTTAGGGAGGGAATTTCAGCCACTAACAGTGGGTGGGATGAAAGCAAGGTGGAGGAGAGAAGTGTGGGAATCGAAGAACAGAGTTAGGAAGGTGTGAGAATGAAGAAGAAAGAGTTGTAAAAGGATTGATGTTTGGTCATGTTGCAGAGATAGGACCATGAAGAGTTTAAGCACAGGCTGAGAATTTTAAATTGATGAATTGGAGGACAAGAGGTTGATGCAGGAGGATGGGGTTCATGGCTGAGTGGGACTTGGTTAGAGACAGGATATGGGCAGCAGAATTCTTCATGAGCTGAAATTTAGGCCAGAATCTTCTGCTCTGGCGTCTAAGTTTGGTGGCGGGTGCGGAAGTAGGAGCGAGTTCCACTGTAGGGTGGAACAGCTGACCACGCGCGATCTTGCGCTGTTCAGCTCATTACATATGCATCCAAGGAGCTCGTCGACTCTTGCTGTGGGGGTAGGCTGGAAGTCGCCATCCCCGCCGTTACCTCTTGGGGTCGAAGGCCCAGGTGCCATATTTAATGGACATCCGGACAGCCAGCAATATCCCTTCCAGCTTTCCCAGCCACTGCTCCACCCTTCCCCACTCACCCTTCCTTGGTCATCCTCCACACAACTTACACTGCCACCACCGGGTCTTAAGCATAAGCTGGCATATACAAACACTCCACAAAGAGGACAATGCAGCGGCAACTCACCGTTAATCATGGAAGAAGTCAACATCATCAGGTGCACGCCACTTATATGCAGTCGTGAATGTGGCCGTTCTAATTTCTCACTGGTGGGGAACTTAATTTGGAGGGGGATCTTAATTCTAGCGAGGTGGCCTTTTAATGAGCATGCATGATTTGCTAATTCATGCAAAAGGGCTTCCCGACATTGTTCATCGTAAGCTTGATCTGCCTTTAACTCACCTTTAAAGTTCTGCAAAATTAAATTCTAAAGCTCATCCTGCCATCAGGAAACTGATTTTTGGCCTCACGCCAAATTAAGTTTCCCACCCGCGAAGTTTCCTGCTGCAAGTGAGACTGGAAGATTCCACCCACAGGGCGTGGAGGGTGGGAGCTCATACAAAAGACCTTTGGAACAGTCAGTCTGGAGGTGATAAAATTATATATAAGGGTTTCAGCAGCCATGGGCTAAATCAGGAGCAGAGGCAAGTGATGCTACAGAGTCAGAAGTAAAGACAGAGGGGAAGTTGGGTGATCACTTTATAGGAATGGTGTCAAGGGAGCAGGAAGGGTTGTATGATGGCAGGTGTTACGGACAGGAGGGGGTTTAATTTAAATAGCCGTGATTTCTCCTCTCACTGCCCGTCCATAAACAGAAAGGTGTTTTTCATTTTTGATTTCTCCCTTTGTCTGAGGTGGTGTATTTTCCCAACCCCTCTGTTTTGGTGTTATCCAATTCTCTATTAATAACTCCACAGCAAACTTGAGATAGGGTGAACAACAAGGGTTAGTTTATTTTTACACACACACTTAAAACGCGGGGTTGTGTTGCTACATAGCCCCTGTACATTCATACAATAAATGAGGGATAAGGGAAAGAAAGAGGTACAGGGCAAAGACCACAGACAAAGTAAAAATTATTGTTACACTTGAGTCCAGAATCAAAGTTCAGTGGTGTATTCTTTCAGGGTCGGCAAGCTGAAGGCAATGTGGGGTAATCCACTTTTCCAGTAGAAATGACTTCCACGGTGGGATAGGCACGCAGAGATGAATTAGTCTTGTAGGCACCGGTACAGAAGTTCCAGTAGAAACAGTGTAGGTGGGGTACTAAGTATTCAAAAACCTGGAGAGAGCCCTTTTTCTGCTGCTGCCCACTAGATGGAAAATGGCAGTCTGCCTTTTTCAGCTCCACAAGGCAATATTACAGGTTCTGGCAGAGAGAGGGTGAGGGGGGGTGTCATGTGACATGACTCCCACTTCTCCAGCTTAGTTGGACAAAGGACACACATTTGTTGCCTAGATACTTGAGATGGTTAATGTTTCAACTATTAGTATGTTCAACAGAGGGTTCTGGATCCTTTTGTCCTCGCAGACAGATCATCTCCATCGGCCAGGGGCCTGGCCTTAGAAATCTAAAGGGCCTTTGTACAAGACCTGGGGTTTTGATCTCTGCAGTCGCAGGGGAACATTAGCGCCTCTTTGGAGAAAACGAGGTTGCTGCTGTTCTGAAGGCCAAAAATTCCTTTTATGTGAGTTGTAGCCAGTCATGACTTCAGTCAGTTTAAAACCTTTTTCCAATTGTAAGAAAAATAATGTTATATGTTAGCCAGGATGATATATATATATATATATATTTTATATATATATATATATAAATGGTTGAAACGTTAACCATCCCAAGAGTCCAGACAAAGAACATGTGTCCTTTGTCCAACTAAGGTGGAGAAGTGGGAGTCATGTTACATGACGCCCCCCCCTCACTACCCACAAGCTGCCAGAACCTGTAATATTGCCTTGTGGCAATTGCCTCCTGGCACCGGGTCTCATGGACGGGATGAGCGTAGAGAGGAAAAGAGGTGATATAGGAAAGAAACTGAGAAAAATTTGTAGTTAATGCTAGGTTAGGGGGGGTGCCTGGAAGAGAGTTAACTTGGTTTGTGTAGAGTAAAGGGTTAACTCTAATGACAGCTACTGAGCATGTGCAAAAGGACCTATGCCACAGTGATGTCGCTTACTGAAGGAAGATGAGTGTGAAGCATCTCCGAGAGTACCTCCAGCTATGTCTTGGTCTTATTTAACCTTTGTAAATAGTTAACATGTAAATAAATGTTTTTGAATGAAAGACCTTTGCCTCCAGCAAGATCTCTTCTAGAGTGAGAAGCTAATAAATCTTGAGATAAACCCTCAATAACAGATGGTGGCAGCAGTGATTGCACCAACAGGGAAGCAGGAAAAGTCTTAGTGAAGCCCAGCAACAATGCAGAGCAGCGTGTGAAGGACTTCGAGGCCAACCCAGCAACCACGCCGGAGATGACCAAATAACAAGGTCAGCCGAGCGACTGGCAAAACAAGCAGCATGCGAAAAGGCAACCTTGAACCAGGGTGAGAAATGGCTACTGCCTTTCCCCAATCAGAACCCTTTCAAAATATAGAGGAGCCCAGACAGGCTGAGCAATTGCAAACTTGGCAAAGATGTTTTACCCGGTACTGCGACGCCTCAGGTTTAAGATTGAGGCTATAAGCCATTTGTGACCCTGTTGAACACAAAATAAATCACAAAGATGCCACCCAGGAGTTAGCGATTCTGACTTTGACTCATGCGATATGATGCTACTAATGAGTATGTACTGGGTAAATATCAGGCTGCAGCTAATACACTGTCCAGGATACTTGCCATTTACCCAGTACAGGAAGATAAAACCCTCACAGCAGAAGCTGAAGCCTTCATAGCCTTGACTATCTGCTGGATAGAGGTACACAAGCTCCATGGGTCTTACCTCTGATGCCATTATTACTTCCTTGAAGAAAATGCTCTCTACACATGGCATTTCAGACATCGTCATCTCTAATAATGGACCACAATTTTCCAATGAGTGATTTCAATTCTTCACAACATCTTATGGATTTGTGCATGCCACAGCTCCCCAAAATACCTTCCATCTAACGGAGAAGCTGAGTGAGGAGTATGCAGTATATAAGCCCTGCTGAAGAAGAATGATGAATTTACGTTTGCTCTGCTTAGTTATCACTCCACACCATTATATAATGGGTTTGTCCCTTGTGAGCTTTAGATGGGCCGCAGGCTACAAACCCAACTTCCTTTCCCGCCCCACACCTTGCTATCAAATGTCAGGTTGGAATACCAAGATTGAGCTAGGAAGAAGGAAAAAGCCTACTGAGCGAGTCAAGTTCAAACGTTTAATCAGAGGCACAGGGCTCAAGATTCTTGGAAGGGAATTGAGGGGGTGGATCAGAGACCAGAACCGTGCTGTTATGGTAATTGAAAAGCTACAGCAGTCAAGATTGTATCTGGTCAAAACACAGTCAAGCGTCATTTGAAGGAACAGGTCTGCCCTTATTTCAATTGTCAGAAAACCATTAAAAGCATGGGCAGAGTACCTTGAGCTCAAAAGAACATTGCATCTACAAAACCGCAAATGAGGGAAACCAGAAGTGATGACCCGCACAAACTGACTTCAGAGCAAAAGGGTTCCCATCTATCTCGGAAAGCACTCCACAATCATTCAGGAAGACTGCTGAAACCACCAAATTGGCTTCCCTTTAAGAGAAGTGACTTTGCGGGGAGGTGTAGGGGAATGTGTGGATAATAGTATGGGGAGGAAATGTAGTATGAAGGGTTAACTCTAATTTTGGCTCCTGAGCATGTGTGTAAGGAGCTAAGTCATGGTGATCACACCGAGAGGAGATGAGTGTGAAGAACCTCAGAGAGTAGCTCCAGCTAGGACTTGGTCTTTTTTAACTTTTGTAAGTAGTTAGCATGTAAATAAATGTTTTTGAACAAAAGGCCATTGCCTCCAGCAAGATCTCCTCTAGAGTGAAAAGCCAGTGAATCCCGAGATAAAACCACAATAACAGAGTTTATAAGAATATTGTCTTGAAGCTTTTAATGTACTGAACACACACACACAGCTGAATTTAACATCCTGCGGGCGGGCGCGAGTCTGACCCGATCGGGTGTAAAATCGCACGAGAAGATGTCGGGTGAGCAAACCTGATGTCATCGCGCACTCGTGTGCTATTTTGCTTGGTGGGCGCGCGCATAAGTTGGAACCGCACCCACTGACAAATAAGAGGGCAATTAAGCCCATTAACAGCGCAACTGTCTCCGATTTTTCATGACCTGTCCAACCTCACGGTTGGCGGACGGGCGAATCGGCCTGGCAGATGTTGCATTTTTCATCAAACCTCATTCATTATGAAATAAAATTAAAATAAATATCTGTGGGCAGCATTTTTATCAGCTATATTTTCAGGTGATTGATTGTGATGCTTGGACATTTATTTTTCAGCTTTTAAAACCTTTATTTAATGATTTTCAGGTCTGCAGCTCCCTGAGGCAGCCTTCAGGGAGCACTCTCACAGCGCTCACCTGCGCCCGCATTGACATCATCACCTGCCCTCTTCTCTCCCCCAACACAGCAGCACTGAGCATTTCAGCACGAATTTCACGCTGGCTGTCCGTTAATTGGCCAGTCAGCGTGAAATCACGGTTGGGGGCCGATCGCGGTCAGTGGTCCGTTTCCCGACTGCTCCAGGGCCTGCGATTGGGCCCGTCCCACCATAGGTAAAATTCAGGCCATATATTTTAAAAGCCTCCTTTCCAAAATATAGGTCCTCATTATTTTCACTTACACATATCCATCTGTATTGAACATACACTTTTATCTATATAAAGTAAGGGTAACCTAGAAAGATACAGTGTCTGGGATTTTACGGGGTATCGGTGGCCCAGTCCACTGATTGAAAAGTCGGGAGTCGCCCCATCTCCGCTGGTCATGGAAGCCCTGATTGGATTTTACATTGATCAGGTAGTTAATTGTTTGCAGTT